>NC_047021.1:8924797-9224797 GCF_902652985.1 Pecten maximus
CCCCTCCAAACCCATCAGGACAGCCTCCCCAAAAAATCCATAGGACACCTCCCTCCCAAACCTCCCTCAGGGACAGCTCTCCCTCCCAACTAACCTCCATTCAGGGACAGGACCTCCCTCCCAACACCTCCATCAGGGACAGCTCCTCCCTCCCCCCCAACACCGTGCCCATCAGGGACAGTATCCCCATCCCCCCCCCGAACACCTCCATCAGGGACAGACCTCCCTCCCTCTCAACACCTCCATCAGAGACAGCCCCCCCTCCCTCCCTCTCAACACCTCCATCAGGGACAGCCCTCCCTACCAATAACCTCCATCATGGACAGATCTCCCTCCTCCCCCCCAACACCTCCATCAGGGACATACCTCCCTCCCTCTCAACACCTCCATCAGAGACAGCCCTCCCTCACCTCAACACCTCCATCAGAGACAGCTCTCCCTCCCAACACCTCCATCAGGGACAGCTCTCCCTCCCAACACATCAATGGGACAGACCTCCCTCCCTCCCAACACCTCCATCAGGGACAGATCTCCCCCTCCCCCCAACACCTCCATCAGGGACAGCTCTCCCTCCCAACACCTCCATCAGGGACAGCTCTCCCTCCCAACACCTCCATCAGGGACAGCTCTCCCTCCCAACACCTCCATCAGGGACAGCCCTCCCTCCCAACACCTCCATCAGGGACAGACCTCCCTCCCAACGCCTCCATCAGGGACAGCCCTCCCTCCCAACACCTCCATCAGGGACAGATCCCCCCACCCCCCCCCCCCCCCCCCCCCCCCCCCCCCCCCCCCCCCCCCAACACCTCTATCCGGGACATACCTCCCTCCCTCTCAACACCTCCATCAGGGACAGCCCTCCCTCCCAACACCTTCATCAGGGACAGATCTCCCCCTCCCCCCAACACCTCCATCAGGGACATACCTCCCTCCCTCTCAACACCTCCATCAGAGACAGCTCTCCCTCCCAACACCTCCATCAGGGACAGCTCTCCCTCCCAATACCTCAATGGGACAGACCTCCCTCCCTCCCAACACCTCCATCAGGGACAGATCTCCCCCTCCCCCCAACACCTCCATCAGGGACAGCTCTCCCTCCCAACACCTCCATCAGGGACAGCTCTCCCTCCCAACACCTCCATCAGGGACAGCTCTCCCTCCCCTGAACACCTCCATCAGGGACATACCTCCCTCCCTCTCAACACCTCCATCAGAGACAGCTCTCCCTCCCAACACCTCCATCAGGGACAGCTCTCCCTCCTAACACCTCCATCAGGGACAACTCTCCCTCCCAACACCTCCATCAGGGACAGCTCTCCCTCCCAACACCTCCATCAGGGACAGCTCTCCCTTCCAACACCTCCATCAGGGACAGCTCTCCCTCCCAACACCTCCATCAGGGACAGCTCTCCCTCCCAACACCTCCATCAGGGACAGACCTCCCTTCCTCCCAACACCTCCATCAGGGACAGCTCTCCCTCCAAACACCTCCATCAGGGACAGCCCTCCCTCCCTCCCAACACCTCCATCAGGGACAGACCTCCCTCCTAACACCTCCATCAGTGACAGCCCTCCCTCCCAACACCTCCATCAGGGACAGCTCTCCCAACACCTCCATCAGAGACAGCTCTCCCTCCAAACAACTCCGTCAGGGACAGCCCTCCCTCCCTCCCAACACCTCCATCAGGGACAGACCTCCCTCCTAACACCTCCATCAGGGACAGACCTCCCTCCCAACACCCTCCATCAGGGACAGCCCTCCCTCCTAACACCTCCATCAGGGACAGCTTTCCCTCCCAACACCTACATCAGGGACCAGACCTCCCCCCTCCCCCCCCCCCCCCCCCCCCAACACCTCCATCAGGGACAGCTCTCCCTCCTAACACCTCCATCAGGGACAGCTTTCCCTCCCAACACCTCCATCAGGGACATACCCCCCCCCCCCCCACCCCCCCTCCCCCCCCCCCCCCCCCCCCCAACACCTCCATCAGGGACAGCTCTCCCTCCCAACACCTCCATCAGGGACAGCTCTCCTTCCCAACACCTCCATCAGGGACAGCCCTCCCTCCTAACACCTCCATCAGGGACATATCTCGCTCCCAACACCTCCATCAGAGACAGCTCTCCTTCCCAACACCTCCATCAGAGACAGCTCTCTCTCCAAACACCTCCATCAGAGACAGCCCTCCCTCCCAACACCTCCATCAGGGACAGCCCTCCCTCCCAACACCTCCATCAGAGACAGCTCTCCCTCCCAACACCTCCATCAGGGACAGACCTCCCTCCCAACACCTCCATCAGGGACAGACCTCCCTTCCTCCCAACACCTCCATCAGGGACAGCCCTCCCTCCCAACACCTCCATCAGGGACAGCCCCCCCCCCCCCCTCCCAACACCTCCATCAGGGACAGACCTCCCCCCCAACACCTCCATCAGGGACAACCCTCCCTCCCAACACCTCCATCAGGGACAGCCCTCCCTCCCAACACCTCCATCAGGGACAGCCCTCCCTCCCAACACCTCCATCAGGGACAGACCTCCCTCCCAACACCTCCATCGGGGACAGCCCTCCCTCCCAACACCTCCATCAGGGACAGATCCCCCCCCCCCCAACACCTCCATCCGGGACATACCTCCCTCCCTCTCAACACCTCCATCAGGGACAGCCCTCCCTCCCAACACCTCCATCAGGGACAGATCTCCCCCTCCCCTGAACACCTCCATCAGGGACATACCTCCCTCCCTCTCAACACCTCCATCAGAGACAGCTCTCCCTCCCAACACCTCCATCAGGGACAGCTCTCCCTCCTAACACCTCAATGGGACAGACCTCCCTTCCTCCCAACACCTCCATCAGGGACAGCTCTCCCTCCCAACACCTCCATCAGGGACAGCTCTGCCTCCCAACACCTCCATCAGGGACAGCTCTCCCTCCCAACACCTCCATCAGGGACAGCTCTCCCTCCCAACACCTCCATCAGGGACAGCTCTCCCTCCCAACACCTCCATCAGGGACAGCTCTCCCTCCCAACACCTCCATCAGGGACAGACCTCCCTCCCAACACCTCCATCAGGGACAGCTCTCCCTCCCAACACCTCCATCAGGGACAGCTCTCCCTCCCAACACCTCCATCAGGGACAGACCTCCCTTCCTCCCAACACCTCCATCAGAGACAGCTCTCCCTCCAAACACCTCCATCAGGGACAGCTCTCCCTCCCTCCCAACACCTCCATCAGGGACAAACCTCCCTCCTAATACCTCCATCAGGGACAGACCTCCCTCCCAACACCTCCATCAGGGACAGCCCTCCCTCCTAACACCTCCATCAGGGACAGCTTTCCCTCCCAACACCTACATCAGGGACAGACCTCCCCCCCCCCCCCCCCCCAACACCTCCATCAGGGACAGCTCTCCCTCCTAACACCTCCATCAGGGACAGCTTTCCCTCCCAACACCTCCATCAGGGACAGACCTCCCCCCCCCCCCCCCCCACCCCCCCCCCCCCCCCCCCCCCCCCCCAACACCTCCATCAGGGACAGCCCTCCCTCCTAACACCTCCATCAGGGACATCTCTCGCTCCCAACACCTCCATCAGAGACAGCTCTCCTTCCCAACACCTCCATCAGAGACAGCTCTCCCTCCAAACACCTCCATCAGAGACAGCCCTCCCTCCCAACACCTCCATCAGGGACAGCTCTCCCTCCCAACACCTCCATCAGGGACAGCCCTCCCTCCCAACACCTCCATCAGAGACAGCTCTCCCTCCCAACACCTCCATCAGGGACAGACCTCCCTTCCTCCCAACACCTCCATCAGGGACAGCCCTCCCTCCCAACACCTCCATCAGGGACAGCCCCCCCCCCCCCCCCCCCCCCCCCACACACCTCCATCAGGGACAGCTCTCCCTCCCAACACCTCCATCAGGGACAGACCTCCCCCCCAACACCTCCATCAGGGACAGCTCTCCCTCCAAACACCTCCATCAGGGACAGACCTCCCTGCCAACACCTCCATCAGGGACAGCCCTCCCTCCCAACACTTCCATCAGGGACAGCTCTCCCTCCCAACACCTCCATCAGGGACAGACCTCCCTCCCAACACCTCCATCAGGGACAGCCCTCCCTCCCAACACCTCCATCAGGGACAGCTCTCCCTCCCAACACCTCCATCAGGGACAGCCCTCCCTCCCAACACCTCCAGCAGGGACAGACCTCCCCCCCCCCAATACCTCCATCAGGGACCAGACCCTAAGTTGCAGACTAGGGGGAGATAATCCAGTATTAGGATTTAGTGGAGCAATTCTAACAAAATTTCTGGGCTGTTGTTCAGTCAACTAACCCTCCCATCTTCCCAACTAGGGGCTGCCCCCCCCCCCCCCCCCCCCCCCCCCCCCCCCCCCCCCCCCCCCCCCCCCCCCCCCCCCTTCCCATCACCCCAGTATGAGTGGCTGAGAACCACCTTGTATTAGGTTACTCCCCCCTCCCCAATACCTCCAAGTACTGGCTGTGAACTACCTTGATTAGGTTACTGCCCCCTCCCCAATACCTCAAAGTACTGACTGTGAACCACATTGTATTAGGGTACTGATGACCCAAGGCACTGGATTTTGAACCGCATTATCAATGGGCCAAGACACCTCATCCCAAACTCCTGTAAATCTGCTTAACTCTTTAAGTTCAAAGGTGAAAAGTAAATTATAATCACCTTCTCCAGTTTATAATTACAAAGACTTTACCAAAGTATTCTTTTGTCTCATTTACCAGTCAATTCAATCTAGCAATAATCTTCAAGTTAGAAAAAAACTTTATCAGTGTGGAGGACACATAAAAATCGAGTATGGTAATTATTTCTTTGGTTTTCCTGTGCTATCTTAGGCTACATAAACTGGTGAAATATTGGTGTCATACATGTACATAGGCTACATACTGGTGAAATATTGGTATCATACATGTACATAGGCTACATACTGGTAAAATATTGGTATCATACATGTACGTGGTATCTAAGGCTACATAATGGTGAAATATTGGTATCATACATGTACATAGGCTACATACTGGTGAAATATTGGTATCATACATGTACATAGGCTACATACTGGTAAAATATTGGTATCATACATGTACGTGGTATCTTAGCCTACAGAAAATGTCGAGTATGGTAATTATTGCTTTGGTTTTACTGTGCTATCTTAGGCTACATAAACTGGTGAAATATTGGTATCATACTTGTACATAGGCTACATACTGGTAAAATATTGGTATCGTACATGTACGCGGTATCTTAGCCTACAGAAAATGTCCGTCCCGTCCCGTCCCGTCCCGTCCCGTCCTGCCCTGTTCTGTCCCCTCCTGTCCCCTTCGGATGCAATGTAACTATATACTAAGCTTATCTCGGGAACTGAGGATTTGATCCTCACAAAACTATGTTTTTGGTAGCAGCAGGGACATTTGTGTCTTACAGACATTTTCCAGTTTTCCAGATAGATTCACTAAGGTATAAATTATGAAACTGTTACCGAATATCATTGACCACTGTAGGAATCCAGATACCATCTATACTGAGGAACACCCCGTCATTAACAGCCTGACAACATAGTCATCTAACCAATCAGATAACACTGATTTTCAGAGAAAATAATTACATTTGTATAATCTTCCCTAAAAAAGAAATAAACAATTTAAGTTAGAAAATGCACACTCTGTATTAGGAATGATCAGGGTAAACAGACATGTGACTGAGAAAAAAATTAATCTACAAAGAAATCAGGTGGTAATTTTTATTCATTGAAACTTTCGACAAATTCTGGAGATCTTTCAATTAAAAGATCATTTAAGTAGATGATGTCAGAGAGTTCCACTTAGCTGCCATTAATTTAGAACAGCTCACATATAATCAAGATTTTGGATTTCTACAGAACTTGGCAGTAGCATTAATTCTAGATAGCTTTCTTCTAGGTACGGATTCTTCAGATAAAAGATTGTTCGTAGAAATGTTTTCTTTCGGTAGTTGATATCATAGTCTCCATATAAATTTAGATATATTTTTTTTATCTGTAAAAGGGAAAATACATTGACGTGAAATAATGTCTTACTAGAAAGTGCGATCCCATATCTCTCCTATCCGTAAACAAGAAAGCACTTGGTGAAATTTCATTTTTTCATCAATTTTTAAGTAGGAAGCAATTTACTTTTTCTATTGAAAACATAAATTTCTCTTTCTTTGTAAAATTAAAAGTATTAAGATGGTCTGTTACAACAAAAGATACTAAATTGAAAATTAAAATGTAGAAAAGTACTTTTCCCTGCCGATTAGACATAAAAAGTAAGGATGATGCGTTAGATGTTTCGCGGATTAGTGATGTACTGGGTGTTAGCATTACCAGTACATGTGACGCCTATTTCTACCAGTGTAACGCCATTTTACTATATTAAAGATTCTGTCGTGTAGGTGGGTATGTCACTATCTAGAGATCAATTTAACATTAATAATTGATCGCCAGCTGATTGTGTATGTACACAACATCTTACATCCACTTTGATTGTCTCTATTACTAAACTCTAATGGTGTGGTTATTTTAATTGATCATATAAAATTCTGAACAATTAAGTGAGGATGCTGGGACACGTAATGAAAACATTTTCAAATTAAAAAATTTGATTCTGTAATATCTGCTTGCAATTCCAAGATTATGGAGTGTTATTTTACTGTGTTTTGTGTCATTAAGGAATGAAAATGAAATTTTGAAGACAACTCATGCGAGTATTATGTCCATCACCTTAATGGTTCAAATAATGTTGTCTAATACCGTAAAGGTTCAGATTGTGATTTCTGTTACCGTAATGGTTGATATAATGGTGTCTGTTATTGTAATGGTTGAGATAGTGTGTTCTGTTACTGTAATGGTTGATATAATGTTGTCTGTTACTGTAATGGTTGATATAATGGTGTCTGTTACTGTAATGGTTGATATAGTGTTGTCTGTTACTGTAATGGTTGAGATAGTGTTGTCTGTTACTGTAATGGTTGATATAATGGTGTCTGTTACTGTAATGGTTGTGATAGTGTTGTCTGTTACTGTAATGGTTGAGATAGTGTTGTCTGTTACTGTAATGGTTGATATAATGTTGTCTCTTACAGTAATGGTTGATATAGTGTTGTCTGTTACTGTAATGGTTGATATAATGTTGTCTGTTACTGTAATGGTTGATATAGTGTTGTCTGTTACTGTAATGGTTGTGATAGTGTTGTCTGTTACTGTAATGGTTGAGATAGTGTTGTCTGTTACTGTAATGGTTGATATAATGTTGTCTCTTACAGTAATGGTTGATATAGTGTTGTCTGTTACTGTAATGGTTGATATAATGTTGTCTCTTACAGTAATGGTTGATATAGTGTTGTCTGTTACTGTAATGGTTGATATAATGTTGTCTCTTACAGTAATGGTTGATATAGTGTTGTCTGTTACTGTAATGGTTGATATAATGTTGTCTGTTACTGTAATGGTTGAGATAGTGTTGTCTGTTACTTTAATGGTTGATATAGTGTTGTCTGTTACTGTAATGGTTGATATAATGTTGTCTCTTACAGTAATGGTTGATATAGTGTTGTCTGTTACTGTTATGGTTGAGATAGCGTTGTCTGTTACTGTAATGGTTGTGATAGTGTTGTCTGTTACTGTAATGGTTGAGATAGTGTTGTCTGTTACTGTAATGGTTGTGATAGTGTTGTCAGTTACTGTAATGGTTGATATAGTGTTGTCTGTTACTGTAATGGTTGATATAATGTTGTCTGTTACTGTAATGGTTGAGATAGTGTTGTCTGTTACTGTAATGGTTGATATAGTGTTTTCTGTTACAGTAATGGTTGAGATAGTGTTGTCTGTTACTGTAATGGTTGTGATAGTGTTGTCTGTTACTGTAATGGTTGATATAGTGTTGTCTGTTACTGTAATGGTTGAGATAGTGTTGTCTGTTACTGTAATGGTTGAGATCGTGTTGTCTGTTACTGTAATGGTTGAGATAGTGTTGTCTGTTACTGTAATGGTTGATATAATGGTGTCTGTTACTGTAATGGTTGAGATAGCGTTGTCTGTTACTGTAATGGTTGATATAGTGGTGTCTGTTACTGTAATGGTTGTGATAGTGTTGTCTGTTACTGTAATGGTTGAGATAGTGTTGTCTGTTACTGTAATGGTTGATATAGTGTTGTCAGTTACTGTAATGGTTGTGATAGTGTTGTCTGTTACTGTAATGGTTGTGATAGTGTTGTCTGTTACTGTAATGGTTGATATAATGGTGTCTGTTACTGTAATGGTTGAGATAGTGTTGTCTGTTACTGTAATGGTTGATATAATGGTGTCTGTTACTATAATGGTTGAGATAGTGTTGTCTGTTACTGTAATGATTGAGATAGTGTTGTCTGTTACTGTAATGGTTGATATAGTGTTTTCTGTTACTGTAATGGTTGATATAATGGTGTCTGTTACTATAATGGTTGAGATAGTGTTGTCTGTTACTGTAATGGTTGAGAAAGTGTTGTCTGTTACTGTAATGGTTGATATAGTGTTTTCTGTTACTGTAATGGTTGAGATAGTGTTGTCTGTTACTGTAATGGTTGAGATAGTGTTGTCTGTTACTGTAATGGTTGATATAATGGTGTCTGTTACTGTAATGGTTGATATAGTGTTGTCTGTTACTGTAATGGTTGAGATAGTGTTGTCTGTTACTGTAATGGTTGATATAGTGTTGTCTGTTACTGTAATGGTTGATATAATGTTGTCTGTTACTGTAATGGTTGATGTAGTGTTTTCTGTTACTGTAATGGTTGATATAATGTTGTCTGTTACTGTAATGGTTGATGTAGTGTTTTCTGTTACTGTAATGGTTGATATAATGGTGTCTGTTACTGTAATGGTTGATATAGTGTTGTCTGTTACTGTAATGGTTGATATAGTGTTGTCTGTTACTGTAATGGTTGAGATAGTGTTGTCTGTTACTGTAATGGTTGAGATAGTGTTGTCTGTTACTGTAATGGTTGATATAATGTTGTCTGTTACTGTAATGGTTGAGATAGCGTTGTCTGTTACAGTAATGGTTGAGAAAGTGTTGTCTGTTACTGTAATGGTTGAGATAGTGTTGTCTGTTACTGTAATGGTTGTGATAGTGTTGTCTGTTACTGTAATGGTTGATATAGTGTTGTCTGTTACTGTAATGGTTGATATAATGGTGTCTGTTACTGTAATGGTTGAGATAGCGTTGTCTGTTACTGTAATGGTTGATATAGTGGTGTCTGTTACTGTAATGGTTGATATAATGTTGTCTGTTACTGTAATGGTTGATATAATGGTGTCTGTTACTGTAATGGTTGAGATAGTGTTGTCTGTTACTGTAATGGTTTATATAGTGTTGTCTGTTACAGTAATGGTTGAGATAGTGTTGTCTGTTACTGTAATGGTTGAGATAGTGTTGTCTGTTACTGTAATGGTTGTGATAGTGTTGTCTGTTACTGTAATGGTTGATATAGTGTTGTCTGTTACTGTAATGGTTGATATAATGGTGTCTGTTACTGTAATGGTTGATATAGTGTTGTCTGTTACTGTAATGGTTGATATAGTGTTGTCTGTTACTGTAATGGTTGAGATAGTGTTGTCTGTTACTGTAATGGTTGAGATAGTGTTGTCTGTTACTGTAATGGTTGATATAATGGTGTCTGTTACTGTAATGGTTGATATAATGGTGTCTGTTACTGTAATGGTTGAGATAGTGTTGTCTGTTACTGTAATGGTTGAGATAGTGTTGTCTGTTACAGTAATGGTTGATATAATGGTGTCTGTTACTGTAATGGTTGATATAGTGTTGTCTGTTACTGTAATGGTTGATATAATGGTGTCTGTTACTGTAATGGTTGAGATAGTGTTGTCTGTTACTGTAATGGTTGATATAGTGTTGTCTGTTACTGTAATGGTTGTGATAGTGTTGTCTGTTACTGTAATGGTTGATATAGTGTTGTCTGTTACTGTAATGGTTGATATAATGGTGTCTGTTACTGTAATGGTTGATATAGTGGTGTCTGTTACTGTAATGGTTGAGATAGCGTTGTCTGTTACTGTAATGGTTGAGAAAGTGTTGTCTGTTACTGTAATGGTTGATATAGTGTTTTCTGTTACTGTAATGGTTGATATAATGTTGTCTGTTACTGTAATGGTTGATATAATGTTGTCTGTTACTGTAATGGTTGATATAATGGTGTCTGTTACTGTAATGGTTGATGTAATGTTTTCTGTTACTGTAATGGTTGATATAATGGTGTCTGTTACTGTAATGGTTGATGTAATGTTTTCTGTTACTGTAATGGTTGATATAATGGTGTCTGTTACTGTAATGGTTGAGATAGTGTTGTCTGTTACTGTAATGGTTGATATAATGTTGTCTGTTACTGTAATGGTTGATGTAGTGTTGTCTGTTACTGTAATGGTTGATATAATGTTGTCTGTTACTGTAATGGTTGATATAATGTTGTCTGTTACTGTAATGGTTGAGATAGTGGTGTCTGTTACTGTAATGGTTGATATAGTGTTGTCTGTTACTGTAATGGTTGATATAGTGTTGTCTGTTACTGTAATGGTTGATATAGTGTTGTCTGTTACTGTAATGGTTGAGATAGTGTTGTCTGTTACTGTAATGGTTGAGATAGTGTTGTCTGTTACTGTAATGGTTGATATAATGTTGTCTGTTACTGTAATGGTTGAGATAGCGTTGTCTGTTACAGTAATGGTTGAGATAGTGTTGTCTGTTACTGTAATGGTTGAGATAGTGTTGTCTGTTACTGTAATGGTTGTGATAGTGTTGTCTGTTACTGTAATGGTTGATATAGTGTTTTCTGTTACTGTAATGGTTGAGATAGTGTTGTCTGTTACTGTAATGGTTGATATAGTGTTGTCTGTTACTGTAATGGTTGATATAATGGTGTCTGTTACTGTAATGGTTGAGATAGCGTTGTCTGTTACTGTAATGGTTGATATAGTGTTGTCTGTTACTGTAATGGTTGATATAATGGTGTCTGTTACTGTAATGGTTGATATAGTGTTGTCTGTTACTGTAATGGTTGATAAAATGGTGTCTGTTACTGTAATGGTTGATATAGTGTTTTCTGTTACTGTAATGGTTGAGATAGTGTTGTCTGTTACTGTAATGGTTGATATAATGGTGTCTGTTACTATAATGGTTGATATAGTGGTGTCTGTTACTGTAATGGTTGATATAGTGGTGTCTGTTACTGTAATGGTTGATATAATGGTGTCTGTTACTGTAATGGTTGAGATAGTGTTGTCTGTTACTGTAATGGTTTATATAGTGTTGTCTGTTACTGTAATGGTTGATATAGTGTTGTCTGTTACTGTAATGGTTGATATAGTGTTGTCTGTTACTGTAATGGTTGATATAGTGTTTTCTGTTACTGTAATGGTTGATATAGTGTTGTCTGTTACTGTAATGGTTGATATAATGTTGTCTGTTACTGTAATGGTTGAGATAGCGTTGTCTGTTACTGTAATGGTTGAGATAGTGTTGTCTGTTACTGTAATGGTTGATATAGTGTTGTCTGTTACTGTAATGGTTGATATAGTGTTGTCTGTTACTATAATTGTTGAGATAGTGTTGTCTGTTACTGTAATGGTTGAGATAGTGTTGTCTGTTACTGTAATGGTTGAGATAGTGTTGTCTGTTACTGTAATGGTTGATATAATGGTGTATGTTACTGTAATGGTTGAGATAATGTTGTCTGTTACTGTAATGGTTGAGATAGTGTTGTCTGTTACTGTAATGGTTGTGATAGTGTTGTCTGTTACTGTAATGGTTGATATAATGGTGTCTGTTACTATAATGGTTGATATAGTGTTGTCTGTTACTGTAATGGTTGATATAATGTTGTCTGTTACTGTAATGGTTGATATACTGTTGTCTGTTACTGTAATGGTTGAGATAGTGTTGTCTGTTACTGTAATGGTTGATATAATGGTGTCTGTTACTGTAATGGTTGATATAGTGTTGTCTGTTACTGTAATGGTTGAGATAATGTTGTCTGTTACTGTAATGGTTGATATAATGTTGTCTGTTACTGTAATGGTTGATATAATGGTGTCTGTTACTGTAATGGTTGATATAGTGGTGTCTGTTACTGTAATGGTTGATATAATGTTGTCTGTTACTGTAATGGTTGATATAATGTTGTCTGTTACTGTAATGGTTGATATAATGTTGTCTGTTACTGTAATGGTTGAGATAGTGTTGTCTGTTACTGTAATGGTTGAGACAGTGTTGTCTGTTACTGTAATGGTTGATATAATGGTGTCTGTTACTGTAATGGTAGAGATAGTGTTGTTTGTTACTGTAATGGTTGAGATAGTGTTGTCTGTTACTGTAATGGTTGAGATAGTGTTGTCTGTTACTGTAATGGTTGAGATAGTGTTGTCTGTTACTGTAATGGTTGAGATAGTGTTGTCTGTTACTGTAATGGTTGATATAGTGTTGTCTGTTACTGTAATGGTAGAGATAGTGTTGTTTGTTACTGTAATGGTTGAGATAGTGTTGTCTGTTACTGTAATGGTTGAGATAGTGTTGTCTGTTACTGTAATGGTTGAGATAGTGTTGTCTGTTACTGTAATGGTTGAGATAGTGTTGTCTGTTACTGTAATGGTTGAGATAGTGTTGTCTGTTAATGTAATGGTTGAGATAGTGTTGTCTGTTACTGTAATGGTTGAGATAGTGTTGTCTGTTACTGTAATGGTTGAGATAGTGTTGTCTGTTACTGTAATGGTTGAGATAGTGTTGTCTGTTACTGTAATGGTTGATATAATGGTGTCTCTTACAGTAATGGTTGATATAGTGTTGTCAGTTACTGTAATGGTTGAGATAGTGTTGTCTGTTACTGTAATGGTTGAGATAGTGTTGTCTGTTACTGTAATGGTTGAGATAGTGTTGTCTGTTACTGTAATGGTTGAGATAGTGGTGTCTGTTACTGTAATGGTTGAGATAGTGTTGTCTGTTACTGTAATGGTTGATATAATGGTGTCTGTTACTGTAATGGTTGATATAATGTTGTCTGTTACTGTAATGGTTGAGATAGTGTTGTCTGTTACTGTAATGGTTGAGAAAGTGTTGTCTGTTACTGTAATGGTTGATACAATGTTGTCTGTTACTGTAATGGTTGAGATAGTGGTGTCTGTTACTGTAATGGTTGATATAATGTTTTCTGTTACTGTAATGGTTGATATAATGGTGTCTGTTACTGTAATGGTTGAGATAGTGTTTTCTGTTACTGTAATGGTTGATATAATGGTGTCTGTTACTGTAATGGTTGAGATAGTGTTTTCTGTTACTGTAATGGTTGATATAATGGTGTCTGTTACTGTAATGGTTGAGATAGTGTTGTCTGTTACTGTAATGGTTGATATAATGGTGTCTGTTACTGTAATGGTTGATATAATGGTGTCTGTTACTGTAATGGTTGAGATAGTGTGGTCTTTTAGAAATTAAAATTCCAATGTTATAATTAAAAGTGATTAACAAAAATTGGAAGAAAAATTTTTAAGAGTCTTTAAAAAAATTGAATAATATGTATTCAATCCTAATAATTCTGTTCACTTCCTGCGCTCAATCCATTAAAGTAACAAGTATTTCATGACTCTACTTAAGTAATGATTTCGTATAGATTAATTACTTTCTACAAGATTTTACATGATCAGACTGCTTTTTTTGTCAAATTAATCAAGTTGTGTATGTTTTCACAAGTTTTGAAACTACATCAAGGTAACAATGGTCTTCAGGTTTCCTACACATTTGGCTCATGTCATGGCATCAAATAAGTCAATACAGTCAAAACTGTCATAGGTGTGACCTGCCAAGGGAGGCGATAAAATAGGTCACAGGTGACCAGTGGTCATTTAATCTAGGTTCATGTAACTATAAAATAATGGTCACATATGAGAGAGTCATTTGATTCAGGTGGTCACTCAGGAAGATTTGACAGTAATTATAAAAATATCAAAGATAAGTTTTTAGGTGCTGTCGAACAGCCAACTTAGCTATCATTGCCGACTTTTGAGAGAGAAAATTCATTCGGATCTCTTGGGGGAATGAAATGTTGCTTCTATGATAAATCCTGATGAGTCCAGGATGGGACTGGAAATTATTCCTCCCCAAAAAACTAACTAACACACTATCTCCTTCCTCAAAGTTTTTTTTTGTAATTTTACACTTTTATATGTTTGAAAACATCTGTCTAAGATGAATAAATTATAGAAAAAAGATTAAAATCATATAAAATGGCATGTTTTATCATTAAGTATTCTGAACATTTTCTGTGCACATTATTATGCTTGCTGCATGGTTTTGTACATGGGGAATGTACAATAACTCATACACTAGTTGATGTGACATTGGAAAGTCACCTCTTGGTTGATAAAAATGACCCTTATCTGTCAAATACTGTTCTCAGTCTCTGATTTTCCAATTGGCAAATGATAGTGAAATCTCCAATTGTTTCTATATTTGATTCTTAAAATGAAAGTAGAATATTTCTAATTGGTTCTGGTGTCATTTCCAAGAAATTGCCCTCCAAAATGTCTGTATAGGTTGATCTGGTTGAAGTGATTATGTGGCGAAACCTAACGTTAGTTTGTTTTTGCAACAGAGATTCCGATAGCAATAAAGAGGTTGTATGGTTTAAATCAGTCGATAGTGAAATGCTTGTACTATGTACACAACATGGACCTTAGTATTATACGATTCAACAAATCACCTGATTGGATGGCCATCTGTAACAAACAATAAATTTCTGCTATGACTTTCTTCTAACAAAGATATTAAAGATCAAATATCTAATTATGATAGAGATCAGGTAATTGATGTAGAAAAAGTGACAGTAATTTAAACACACTTTAAAAACTTAGGAATCAAAATACACTGGGACAGTAATTCGCAGGAATTGTAGATGTGGTTGATCAAGAAACATGACAGACATCACAAGATTGATTGATCTAAGAATTAAAATTAATCGTAGTTATGCATGCCAGTTCAAGTGAGATTTAAAAAAGTATTTCTGCATCTTTCAACAGAATCAACCACAACCTTTTTAGGTAAATATTAGGAATCCTTAAAATTTAAATAATATACATACAAAAAGCATCCATGAATGCACTTAAAAAAAAAAAAATGTCTTCTTAATACATGTATTTCCTGCCATTTTATATTTATATACAACAGCACTTTGCTAACATTAAGAACCCCCTTCCCCTATCCATCCTCTTCTTGGACACAAAATAAACAAACACACTGTAATACTGAAGGGAGAAGTCCACCAGACCAGAACAGCTCCCTCTAGAGCCTTGCTTATTTTCCTGTTGGATGTTAACCAACAATATTAACTTACTGTTTTTGTGAAACTTGTTCATGGCCTCACCTGCTGACTTTCCCTACTTAAAGGATATTTGGGTTAGTTGGAGGAAATCTATGCCATAAATAATTCAAGGAAGTGGAAATAAAAGTACATGTTTGTTGATAGGGACAAGGATTTCTCTACTGGTATCTGGTATTTATTTGTAGTACGTACCTGGTATTTTATTAGAAGTACCTGGTATCTTACTAGAAGTGTTTTATATCTTCTAGTGTCTGGTATTTTGCTAGTAGAACCTGGTATTTTATTATTTTCATGACTAGTGAAATGAATATTTGTTATTTGTTAAGTGCCTTCAGTACTGCATGAACTATACTCAAACAACTGATGTTAACTAAGTATGAAATGACCGGTGATTTAACAAATTTATTATTTAAGTACCCGCAATCACAGATCTTACCATTGGCCCAGTAAAACCCTGTGTCATCACTTGATGTTCAGTACAAAACAGCAACATGAAGTACAGAAATTCAACAAAAAGCAACTTGCATGTGATATTCAATACCAAACAGCAATGTCAAGGACAAAGCGTATACTTTTTAAGAAGAAATGGTATATGTTTACCATCAAGCAATATTGATATTGAATAGCAATGTACAGGAGATCAGAGATATATGTTCTTAAAGCTATATCTATATAAACAGTGACATCACTCAGCAATGCAAGCTAGATTGATTTCAAAGATGTATTACAATTGAATTCTTCCCTAGATCTAATTGAAGTAAAGATGAACTGAATTTTATTTGAGATCTTGGACTCCAAAAGACAAATGTATATATGCAAAGTTTAGATGACAGTGTTAAAAACAAAAGTTTTCTTGAGATTCAATTTGAAAATGTATAGAAAGTGTATTGGAGACTTACAGTCCTGTGTATTGGAGATCAATACATTTTGTGACATTCAATTAAGATTATATCCCATTAAAGTAAAGACTGGAGACCGGATCTGTCATGCTGTCAAAAACAATTATCACAAAGGCCTTATGTAAACGTGAATACTGACAGTCAAAGAGGCAGAACTATTAGAAACAACTTTGTGTACCTATGTTAGGACAGACAAGTGTCTTTATTGGAATTTATTGTGCCTATAGGCCTCATAAGTACATGTAAATTCCTTAGATAGATATTCCACACTAACTTCAAAATTTCTGGCTTTTCTGTACAATTTAAGAACTTTTAATTATGGTTTTAAAAACTGCTGTCAGCATTAAGATATCTTTCTTATGGTTAGTTTGAATAAAAGGAAATAAAATCATGCATTTATTCAATTAAAAATTGATAAAATGAGATGAATTTGAGAAAAACACTAATGCAGATACAGAGCAAAGTTCCAGTAGAAATGCTACACAGCAAGGTTATAGTAGAAAAGACCAAGTGTTCTGGGATAATTATATTAAGAAGCCTCTTTTGCTTCATTAGCAACTTTTTCACCTGCCATGCCAGATATTGTCTAATTCAAATTAATTCCAGCTATGAGGCTACTATTGCAAATGACAACAGTGTTACTACATCTTCAAGAAGGTAAACGTTCACCTGCATGTTCATAGGTGTTTAGAACTGTCACATCTGACCACAATTATTTAATTGAAATTTGTGAAAAAATATTTTGAAATTCATACTGATGTTTATCTAGAGGGATTTAATATTATTACCAACTAACAGGAAATAGATGTAGATTCTCGGACATTTCTCAAAAATTTCTCAAAAATTGTGTCATGAAAATTCACTGAGAAAAATTGAAATTTTGTTAACCGGTATACTTGAATAGAATAGTATATATCTTTGTTTTCTGAATGTATAGAGCTTGAATACAATGCTAAAAAGTGAACTATGTTGATATTCTAAGAACTATGTATTTGAAAACTTAAATTCTTATTAAATGAGTGAGAATGAACTTATTGTTTTTAGTTTTTAAAGCTTACTACTCTTTCATAGCTGTTGCATATTCGAAGTGCTTTAATAGTAAGGAACATTTTCCAGCAATGTCATTAGATTAGGACTTAGAATCTCGCAGACTTCCCAAACATCTCATCTAATAGTCCATAGTGCTCCTTTGTCAAAACAAGCCAAATTCAATTTACTAATATAATTGTAGGAAAGAGCCTTCTGCATCTGAGACTCAGCCAGGATGTGGAAGTGCTTTGTAGGAATATTCTCCTTGTACGTAGTGATCACCAACTTGTGTGACAAAAAGTCATAAAGTATATAGTAATTGTATCAACAGTGACCACTATATGTTTACTCCTAGTCCATCTACAATCAACTCCTCACTCACGCTGCTGAGATTGATTCTCATTATGCCAATCCTTGTATCTCCAATGGGGGCTCCTTGTAACTTTGAAAATAGGTGGTGCTGGTGTCTCCTGACAAGGATCTGGTGTCTCCACAAATGAGTCGAGTTGTCTCAATATTTCAGCACTGTGGACTCGACAAACTTGTCTCTGGTGTGGCTATTTGTGGTTCTGTTGTCTCCTCAGTCTTAACAAGTCTACAAACTTGACTCTTGTCTCTATAACTTCAGTGTGGTGTTAGATATTTTGCCAGTGTTTAGAATTGGTGGATTTTAGTGGAAACGCCAATATAACAAAAAAAGGACCCTCGTGAAATATTAACTGCTATTCAGTAGGTGTTTTCTTTTAAGTTTTGAGATGGAAAGCATATCTGCTACCGACTAGGGTTCTGAAAAAAATAACTGTAATTTGGCAATTTGAAAAATTGAAATACCTGCTATGGATATTTTTCCTTGGATTAAACTTCTATCAGGATGAGTACATTAAGCTAACAATTTCAGGTTTTAAGTAATTTATGACAAGATTATATAAAGTAACAAAGTGTATAGTAAGTAATGACAATTTGCACAGTAATTGATGACAATATGCACAGTAATTGATGACAATTTGCACATTAATTGATGACAATATGCACAGTAATTGATGACAATATGCACAGTAATTGATGACGTTTAAGATGCACAGTTATTGATGACAATTAAGATGCACATTAAGTAATAAGAAAGTGCATATTAAACTCATCAGACTATACAATAAATGATGACAAGGTGTACACTAAGTGATGACAATGTAAACAGTAAGTGATGTAAAGGTATACACTGTAAGTGATCTAATTGGTGACCTTGTAAAGTTTTTCAAATATTCCAAGTTGCTTTCTCTTCATTTTCAAAACAATAGGAGTTGCAAGACATATAGCTGCTATTCAAAACAAAGGGCATTGCGTTTCCGTGGAGCGGCATATCCTTTATCCGTCCGTCTGTCCAGCATAATTTTTTTCTTTTTAGCAGCATCCTCTCAATAACCAAGACACCCAAAGACCTGTTGTTGAGTCTGTAGCTTGCTAGGGTAAAGTGCTACCAAGTTTTATCATATGAATGACCATGACCAACATTCAAGGTCACGGAGTTCAAATGTGTTAAAATTTTTAAAACAATGATTTCTTGATGACCAAGAGAAACAGAGACCTGATATTAGGCCAATAGTATCCTGGAGTGAAGGGCTAAAGCATTATTTGAATAAAACTTGCCAACTCTGATACTTGAATAAAATGGTAATCAGCTTAATATCTGTAGTTACTTTAGAAAGAAGTGAGTGATACAGGCCTATTGAGCCTCTTGTGCCTACAAGGTCAGCAGTGCTGATTAAATCCCAGTCATGTTTTTTTCTGTTATTTGTATGTGACTTGCATTTGAATAATAATAAATCCAATCATGTTGCTAAAATTCTGGAGTACCATAGATATGTAAGACAAGGGTCTATAATATAGACAGAAGTGAAATCATAAATGCATATCACATGGTATTTCTGGGGCACTTTCTACTATACAACATCTACAGATAGAGCTGATGAGAGTACTGACGTGCACAGAATCACAAGATGTTGAAGTATTTGTAATTAAATAATCCCCAGTTTTATTGCTGGCATTCCCTTGCTCCTTGCTTAATTCAATCTAGACAAAGCTCCTTTTTGGGTGAAAATTCAATTGGGAGGTCCAACATGTTGGGAAATATTCAGTGATAATAAGTTGTGCCTCTGGCATTTCAGTGTAATTTGATTTGTTAGTGAAGTTGAAGATGTTGGATGCGATTGACTCTAAATGCCAGTGAAATTTACTAACAGTTTGACCCCCCACCACCCATTACAAGGAACTACTGATCAATCATTGAAATCTAATTTTATGAAAATGAACAAATAAGTGACAAGAGTATCATCTTTTGTAGACAGATCAGTGCACCAATCAGATTTCCAAGCTGGCAGGGGCTCTGACCTCTGACTTTTACCTCAAACAAATGTTTCCTTTATTGGATTGCTTTGGTGCATCACGGGTTTCACTTAAATATGACCCTTGACCTTTACATCCTTTATTCATCTCCACTAGGGAGGAGACCGATTCCCTCCTTCCACTTTTGATCTTTAGAGGGATATCAGATACTGGCTGTGTGGTAAGGTGATAACAGTGAAAGTGAAAGTAGAAAAGGAAGTGAGTTTCTTCAGCAGGTCAGGAACTTTGAGTGGAATTTCAGATTCCATCATACCTGGTTTAGATTTAAAGGTTGATGGTTCAGGCTCTCACAGACATTTAAATTGTGGATCTTATCATTTATACTCAAGTAACTCTGTTAAATACTTCAGTATTAAAAGTGTAGTAAACAGTTTGACACCTTGAATATCAGTATCATATTGTCACATGGTTCATTGATCCTATTATATATAATTTGTATTTAATTCATCCTGTTATTCATTTTTCAAAAGTTGTTCTTACAGGATTTTAATTCATGACTTTTCATGCATTCAAACCTTTAGATTGTCCTTGTTCTAAAAATAAAAAAAAGTTTGGGGAAAAAAAAAAAAAGATAAAATCAAATTTGAAAAAGAGATTGATGTTGATAAGATTAAACTTGATCTAAAAAATGAAGATGATTTTATTACAAGTTTTACATTTAGTACAACCAATTAATATACCCATTATAGTTGTAATTAACAAACACTAAGCACAACTATAAATGTTGTTTTTTTCAGTACAGCTGTTGTTTTTCCATGGAGTCCTGTTTTGATTAGACCAAACTCGTAGTAATGACTATGATAATTACTGTGGACAGTTATGACCTGGCTATATAGGGCATTGTATCTTACATTGGACACTGGATTAACAGAAATGGCGCCGTCTCACCACTGGCACAGCTAGAATCATTACAACTCTCTAGTAGTCATAAAATAAATCATTGACGCTCAGGGAAACATATTTCTTCTGCCGTTATCATTATAATATTGGTACTAAATGTTTTGACTTGTCAAGGATCTTCTCAATAGGATACATTTTTTTCCTTACTTTGGTTATAATCATCCAGAGAGTCACATATATTTTGTTCTCCACACCAAATTATATTGTAGTGCTAAATGTTTACCACCTACTAAGATCCTCTCCAACCATACAAATCTGCCACTGTGAGTCTAAGGGCAGCATTTTTCCTCAATGATATATATGTTTTTTTCACTATGGCAATGTAACTGAATATAATAGATAATTTATGAGTAGGCCTTTCTCTCCATACCATGACAGTTGTATGATTACTCAATGGGAAGTCTGGACTTTATTATACTTGACATCCTGTATATTTTATATATTAAAAATTTGGTACAAACTATCACAGCCTCAGGAACCATTGTTTTTGTTTGACAGTGATGTTGCATTGTTCCTCTGTGACATTTATCTCGGTTCACAGTGATCTGTAGCTTTATCATTCTGCATTGCTAAACATTGATTAGCATTCAAACTGTTGAATATTGATAGTCCTTGATCAATAATAAGTCTGAGATGGTTGGTAATTCTTGCTGAACAGTATAAGTATGGGATGGTTGGTAATTCTTGCTGAACAATAAGTATGTGATGGTTGGTAATTCTCGCTGAACAGTTAAGTCTGAGATGGTTGGTAATTCTTGCTGAACAGTTAAGTCTGAGATGGTTGGTAATTCTTGCTGAACAGTTAAGTCTGAGATGGTTGGTAATTCTTGCTGAACAGTTAAGTCTGAGATGGTTGGTAATTCTTGCTGAACAGTTAAGTCTGAGATGGTTGGTAATTCTTGCTGAACAGTGAGTATGTGATGGTTGGTAATTCTTGCTGAACAGTGAGTATGAGATGGTTGGTAATTCTTGGTGAACATTAAGTCTGAGATGGTTGGTAGTTCTTGGTGAACAATAAGTCTGAGATGGTTGGTAATTCTTGCTGAACAGTTAAGTCTGATATTGTTGGTAATTCTTGCTGAACAATAAGTATGAGATGGTTGGTAATTCTTGCTGAACAGTTAGTATGTGATGGTTGGTAATTCTTAGTGATCAGTTAAGTCTGAGATGGTTGATAATTCTTGGTGAACAATAAGTCAGAGATGGTTGGTATTATCTTTGATGAACAATAAGTCAGAGATGGTTGGTAATTCTTGCTGAACATTAAGTCTGAGATGGTTGGTAATTCTTGCTGAACATTAAGTCTGAGATGGTTGGTAAATCTTGCTGAACAGTAAGTATGAGATGGTTGGTAATTCTTGCTGAACAATAAGTCTGAGATGGTTGGTAATTCTTGCTGAACAGTTAAGTCTGAGATGGTTGGTAATTCTTGCTGAACAGTTAAGTCTGAGATGGTTGGTAATTCTTGCTGAACAGTGAGTATGAGATGGTTGGTAATTCTTGGTGAACATTAAGTCTGAGATGGTTGGTAGTTCTTGGTGAACAATAAGTCTGAGATGGTTGGTAATTCTTGCTGAACAGTTAAGTCTGATATTGTTGGTAATTCTTGCTGAACAATAAGTATGAGATGGTTGGTAATTCTTGCTGAACAGTTAGTATGTGATGGTTGGTAATTCTTAGTGATCAGTTAAGTCTGAGATGGTTGATAATTCTTGGTGAACAATAAGTCAGAGATGGTTGGTATTATCTTTGATGAACAATAAGTCAGAGATGGTTGGTAATTCTTGCTGAACATTAAGTCTGAGATGGTTGGTAATTCTTGCTGAACATTAAGTCTGAGATGGTTGGTAAATCTTGCTGAACAGTAAGTATGAGATGGTTGGTAATTCTTGCTGAACAATAAGTCTGAGATGGTTGGTAATTCTTGCTGAACAGTTAAGTCTGAGATGGTTGGTAATTCTTGCTGAACAGTTAAGTCTGAGATGGTTGGTAATTCTTGCTGAACAGTTAAGTCTGAGATGGTTGGTAATTCTTGCTGAACAGTTAAGTCTGAGATGGTTGGTAATTCTTGCTGAACAGTGAGTATGTGATGGTTGGTAATTCTTGCTGAACAGTGAGTATGAGATGGTTGGTAATTCTTGGTGAACATTAAGTCTGAGATGGTTGGTAGTTCTTGGTGAACAATAAGTCTGAGATGGTTGGTAATTCTTGCTGAACAGTTAAGTCTGATATTGTTGGTAATTCTTGCTGAACAATAAGTATGAGATGGTTGGTAATTCTTGCTGAACAGTTAGTATGTGATGGTTGGTAATTCTTAGTGATCAGTTAAGTCTGAGATGGTTGATAATTCTTGGTGAACAATAAGTCAGAGATGGTTGGTATTATCTTTGATGAACAATAAGTCAGAGATGGTTGGTAATTCTTGCTGAACATTAAGTCTGAGATGGTTGGTAATTCTTGCTGAACATTAAGTCTGAGATGGTTGGTAAATCTTGCTGAACAGTAAGTATGAGATGGTTGGTAATTCTTGCTGAACAATAAGTCTGAGATGGTTGGTAATTCTTGCTGAACAATAAGCCTGAGATGGTTGGTAAATCTTGCTGAACAATAAGTATGTGATGGTTGGTAATTCTTGCTGAACAATAAGCCTGAGATGGTTGGTAAATCTTGCTGAACATTAAGTATGTGATGGTTGGTAATTCTTGCTGAACAATAAGCCTGAGATGGTTGGTAAATCTTGCTGAACAATAAGTATGTGATGGTTGGTAATTCTTGCTGAACAATAAGTCTCGAGATGGTTGGTAATTCTTGGTGAACAGTAAGTATGGGATGGTTGGTAATTCTTGCTGAACAATAAGTCTCGAGATGGTTGGTAATTCTTGGTGAACAGTAAGTATGGGATGGTTGGTAATTCTTGCTGAACAATAAGTCTGAGATGGTTGGTAATTCTTGCTGAACAATAAGTCTGAGATGGTTGGTAAATCTTGCTGAACAATAAGCCTGAGATGGTTGGTAAATCTTGCTGAACAATAAGTATGTGATGGTTGGTAATTCTTGCTGAACAATAAGTCTCGAGATGGTTGGTAATTCTTGGTGAACAGTTAAGTCTGAGATGGTTGGTAATTCTTGCTGAACAATAAGTATGTGATGGTTGGTAATTCTTGCTGAACAGTGAGTATGTGATGGTTGGTAATTCTTGCTGAACAATAAGTCTGAGATGGTTGGTAATTCTTGCTGAACAATAAGTATGTTATGGTTGGTAATTCTTGGTGAACAGTAAGTATGTGATGGTTGGTAATTCTTGCTGAACAATAAGTCTGAGATGGTTGGTAATTCTTGCTGACTAGTTAAGGCTGAGATGGTTGGTAATTTTTGCTGAACAGTTAAGTCTGAGATGGTTGGTAATTCTTGCTGAACAATAAGTATGTGATGGTTGGTAATTCTTGCGGAACAATAAGTCTGAGATGGTTGGTAATTCTTGCTGAACAGTTAAGTCTGAGATGGTTGGTAATTTTTGCTGAACAATAAGTATGTGATGGTTGGTAATTCTTGCGGAACAATAAGTCTGAGATGGTTGGTAATTCTCGATGAACATTAAGTCTCGAGATGGTTGGTAATTCTTGGTGAACAGTAAGTATGGGATGGTTGGTAATTCTTGCTGAACAGTGAGTATGTGATGGTTGGTAATTCTTGCTGAACAATAAGTCTGAGATGGTTGGTAATTCTTGCTGACCAGTTAAGGCTGAGATGGTTGGTAATTTTTGCTGAACAATAAGTATGTGATGGTTGGTAATTCTTGCGGAACAATAAGTCTGAGATGGTTCGTAATTCTCGATGAACATTAAGTCTGAGATGGTTGGTATTTCTTGCTGAACAGTGAGTATGGGATGGTTGGTAATTCTTGCTGAACAATAAGTCTCAAGATGGTTGGTAATTCTCGATGAACAATAAGTCTGAGATGGTTGGTAATTCTCGATGAACAATAAGTCTGAGATGGTTGGTAATTCTTGCTGAACATTAAGTATGGGATGGTTGGTAATTCTTGCTGAACAATAAGTCTGAGATGGTTGGTAATTCTCGATGAACAATAAGTCTGAGATGGTTGGTAATTACTGCTGAACATTAAGT
This sequence comes from Pecten maximus, assembly GCF_902652985.1. Classification (NCBI taxonomy): domain Eukaryota; kingdom Metazoa; phylum Mollusca; class Bivalvia; order Pectinida; family Pectinidae; genus Pecten; species Pecten maximus. Next base: position 8,949,572 of record NC_047021.1, read on the forward strand.
ATGGGATGGTTGGTAATTCTTGCTGAACAATAAGTATGTGATGGTTGGTAATTCTTGCTGAACAATAAGTCTCGAGATGGTTGGTAATTCTTGCTGAACAGTGAGTATGAGATGGTTGGTAATTCTTGCTGAACAATAAGTCTGAGATGGTTGGTAATTCTTGCTGAATATTAAGTCTGAGATGGTTGGTAATTCTTGGTGAACAGTAAGTCTGAGATGGTTGGTAATTCTTGCTGAACAATAAGTCTGAGATGGTTGGTAATTCTCGCTGAACAGTAAGTATAAAATGGTTGGTATTATCTTTGATGAACAATAAGTCAGAGATGGCTGGTCATCTTTATGAGCCATACGTCAACGCAATAATCCTGTTATACTAGATACATATAAATCAAATACCAAGTTTTGTTCTATAGTATCATTTGATGAAGAATTGGTGTTTCTTTGTTAAAAACCCTTGTTCTACCTTAAGCCTTTCACAAGTGTTGCTTAACTAAGGCTTACTTGTTGATTGGCCTCACTCCACCCTAAATAAGCCTTACTTGTTGATTGGCCTCACCCTACCCTAAATAAACCTTACTTGTTGATTGGCCACACCCTACCCTAAATAAGCCTTACTTGTTGATTGGCCACACTCCACCCTAAATAAGCCTTACTTGTTGATTGGCCTTACTCCACCCTAAATAAGCCTTACTTGTTGATTGGCCTCACCCTACCCTAAATAAGCCTTACTTGTTGATTGGCCTTACTCCACCCTAAATAAGCCTTGTTGATTGGTCTCACTCCACCCCAAATAAGCCTTACATGTGGATTGGCCTCACTCCACCCCAAATAAGCCTTACATGTTGATTGGCCTCACTCCACCCCAAATAAGCCTTACATGTTGATTGGCCTTACTCCACCCTAAATAAGCCTTACTTGTTGATTGGCCTTACTTCACCCCAAGTGAGCCTTACTTGTTGATTGGTCTCACTCCACCCTAAATAAGCCTTACTTGTTTATTGGCCTTACTTCACCCCAAGTGAGCCTTACATGTTGCTTGGCCTTACTCCACCCTAAATAAGCCTTACTTGTTGATTGGCCTTACTTCACCCCAAGTGAGCCTTACATGTGGATTGGCCTCACTCCACCCCAAATAAGCCTTACATGTTGATTGGCCTCACTCCACCCCAAATAAGCCTTACATGTTGATTGGCCTTACTCCACCCTAAATAAGCCTTACTTGTTGATTGGCCTTACTTCACCCCAAGTGAGCCTTACTTGTTGATTGGTCTCACTCCACCCTAAATAAGCCTTACTTGTTGATTGGCCTCACTCCACCCTAAGTAAGCCTTACTTGTTGATTGGTCTCACTCCACCCTAAATTAGCCGTACTTGTTGATTGGCCTCACTCCACCCTAAATAAGCCTTACTTGTTGATTGGCCTTACTCCACCCTAAATAAGCCTTACTTGTTGATTGGCCTCACTCCACCCTAAATTAGCCGTACTTGTTGATTGGTCTCACTCCACCCTAAATTAGCCGTACTTGTTGATTGGCCTCACTCCACCCTAAATAAGCCTTACTTGTTGATTGGCCTTACTCCACCCTAAATAAGCCTTACTTGTTGATTGGCCTCACTCCACCCTAAATTAGCCGTACTTGTTGATTGGTCTCACTCCACCCCATTTAAGCCTTACTTGTTGTTTGGCCTCACTCCACCCTAAATAAGCCTTACTTGTTGATTGGCCTCACCCACCCTAAATAAGCCTTGTTGATTGGCCTCACCCCACCCTAAATAAGCATTACTTGTTGATAGGCCTCACTCCACCCTTAATAAGCCTTACTTGTTGATTGACATCACTCCACTCTAAGTAAGCATTACTGGGCTGTATATTGCCATTAATTAGTACCAGTATATCTTCCCATACCAAAAAAAGGTATAAAAAGTTATAACTTTTTAGTACCTTTTTAGTACCTTTTCTGTACCTTTTTCAAAAGGTACAAAAAAGTTATAACTTTTTTGTACCTTTTTGAAAACTTAGAATTAATGAATGTAACTTTTGATAACTTTTTTGGACTTAGACATTTTAGATGTAACTTTTTTGTACCTTTCTAGACTTAGAAATTTTCAGGTATAACTTTTTTGTACCTTTTCTGGACTTAGAAAATTTGAGGTATAACTTTGTGTAACTTTTCTGGACTTAGAAAATTTGAGGTATAACTTTTTTGTACCTTTTCTGGACTTTGAAAATTTGAGGTATACCTTTTTTGTACCTTTTCAGGACTAAGAAAATATTTACAACATCTGAAAAGATTGATTAATTTTAGCAAAACTTTGCTGGACTTAGAAAATTGCATGTATAACTTTTTTGTACCTTTTCTGGACTTTGAAAATTTCGGGTATAACTTTTTTGTACCTTTTCTGGACTTAGAAAATATTTACAACATCTTAAAAGACTGATTATTTTTAGCAAAACTTGTCTGTATCTTTTCTGGACAACCATAAGATTACTAAATAAATCTTATGTTTGCTTATGACACATAATAATTACTGTAAATGTAATCACAAATAATTATACAAGACAGTGACAGTGAAATTCTATTACAGGTAATTCAATCAATATAAGCTCAATCCCCATTTAAATGGAAATCTTAATTTAATAATGTACATACAATTGATTAAAATACAATTATCAGTGAACTGTAGGGAATTTGTGATGGGTCAGAGAGGCGAATCGCCTTTAGAAGACCTCAACGACAGGTAAGCTAGGTAACAGGTGATTGGAATCCGAAATGTGTGTTGAATTGTCCATGCATAGATAAATTTTTCATTCCAGAGAGGCATCAAAAATATTTTGATAAATAACATACATATAGATTTAAAATTAAACAAGAGATCCCAGAGGGATCTTGGAGCCCACCATTGAATGATCTTCATAGGTTCCATGTTAGATTGATCTTTTCTCTTTTTTTCCCCTTCCTCTTACTAATCTGTATAAATTGAGAAACATCCCTCCAGTGCTTTTTAAACAAGGGAAACTTATATATGAAATTTGAGATTTGGCTATAATGGTTGTCTGTCGACAATGTTTTCAGATTGGTCCAAAAATGCAATACGACGGACCAAGGAGAACCTACATATGAAAATTGAGAAAGATTCCTTCAGTTCTTTCTGAGAAATCTCGATACCAAACTTCAATTGTCAAAATCCAAGATGGCTGCCTGTCGGCCATGTTGTTTTCTGATCGGTTCCAAAATGCGATATGCATAACTAAGCACCAAGGGGAACCTACATATGAAATTTGAGAAAGATCTCTTCAGTACTTCCTCAGAAAAAGGGATAACAAATTTCAATTGTTAAAATCCAAGATGGCTGCCTGTCGGCCATGTTATTTGGTGATCGGTCCCAAAATGCAATATGCATAACAAGGCACCAAGGGGAACCTACATATGAAATTTGAGAAAGATCCCTTCAGTACTTTCTCAGAAATAGCGATAACAAACTTCAATTGACAAAATCCAAGATGGCTGCCTGTCGGCCATGTTGTAATCCGATCGGTCCCAAAATGCAATATGCATAACTAGGCACCAAGGAGAACCTACATATGAAATTTGAGAAAGATCCCTTTAGGACTTTCTCAGAAATAGCGATAACAAGAATTGTTTACGGACGGACGGAGGGACGGACGGACCACGGACCACGGACGCAGGGCGATTTGAATAGCCCACCATCTGATGATGGTGGGCTAAAAAGGTATTCACTTTTAATTTATTGCATTTTTAGTACAATATTCACACCCTTGAAATGCGTTTTTTTTGGGGGGGGGGGGGGGGGGGGCAGTTTTTTTAAAGTTTATCTTTTTATCTCAGAGTACCAATCATTGCTCAGAGGACTTGAATAATTACAACTTAGCATTGATAAGTCACGACATGAACAAACTCAGTTGTTATAAAAGATAAGCAGTTCGTTATATCCCAACACAGACGTTCATAAACGTACGTACATAGAACATGATGATATAATTTACTTCACGTGGGACGATGGGTCGCTCACCCACAAAAATATTTTCCGGAAAACCCAAGCTTCATTCATCCCAATGGGATTAATATAGCATGGTCTTTGTCAGTGCATCGCATATTTTCTGGATGTTTGCGCTTTTGACATTAATCTTGTAGTAGCATGCACAATTATGCCGCATTGGACACAAACTCCAGCGGTAAACAAACACACGTGTGTAACACTTGTGTCATTTTGATCGTCCAAACTCTCAGACGCTTTGATTTAACTCCATATAAGTAAAGCGTTTTTATGATCTCGATATGACGTAAATTGCAATAAACATTTTAATCTGAAAACAGCGCACACGATGTTTTGTCAATGAACACATTAAACAAAACAATCAATTGGTCATATATCTATAAGCCAGATCGTCAGATTATTCACAAAGGACATCTGCAGGAGAATTGATCTCGTAGCATTACAGTAGCCTAGTTAGTGCTGTTACTGAAACTTGAGGTTTTTAAAGTAAAACCAATTTTCATGAGGTAATACTTACCATAACTTTAGTATGCATATTCATCACTTACACCCATCTTTGTATCCCCAAAAAACAAGATTCAAAAATCCCGCCCTCCCTACCGTCACGTGACCTGTATCTTAATGATTACGCAACAGAGTGATCTCCCATCCTCAAAAACCTTTATGGAGCCACATGGGCAGCCAGGATAATGAGTTAAGGGGAGGAATAAAAGGGTGGGACTCCATAAAGTTATGGTAAGTATTACCTCAGGAAAATTGGTTTTACTTTAAAAAGCTCAATTTCATTTCAGTAATAATTACCATAACTTTAGTATGCGAATTCGTCTTACCGTAGTGGAGACTCGAAGCCAGGCAGCCCATAACGACGGCACAGCAACCCAGACGCAACTCCAGGTAGGTAGGGAGATAAATAGGTTCAAGAACCCCCCAATTTTAGCCGACAATGATTAAAAAATGGCAACTACCTCCGCGTATGCAGAGCAGGTGTACCATTGTGATGCCTGATCGCATGATAAATTAAAAAACCCTACAGATTACTGTGGAGGCACAGCCACAGACTGTGCCACCACCACCGGACCAAGAGAGTACAACCCATCTGAATGCGAAGCCAATGACCGGAGATAAAAATCTGTAAAGGTATTCTGCCCACGCCAGAAGGCAGCGGACATGACATCCTGAAAGGAGGAGCCATTGAGAAGAGCCCATTATGTAGCAAGGGCCCTAACCTCATGAGCTCTCACCTTGTAACGAGCCTGAACCTGATCATCAGAATGGTCATAAGCAAACTTGATAACCTGACAGATCCATCTGGAAATGGACTGGGAGGAGATCTCCTGCTGACCCTGCTTGATGGACAAGAAAAGCCGGGATCAAGTACCCCGCCCCCCCTTGGTTTTCTCAAGGTAAAACGTAAGTGCCCGACAGGGACAGAGCAGTTTATCCCGCTCCACAGAACCCATTGAGCCCTGCAAGGAAGGGATCTTGATAGGCTCAGGCAAGAAACCAGGAACCTGATTCTTAGCCAAAAAGGCAGGATCAGTGAGAAGGGTCACGGCAGAAAAGTTCCTAGCCCAACGGAGGCAAGAGGGGTGAGAGGACAAAGCATGGATCTCACTTCTCCTACGACCAGAAGCCAAGGCGATGAGGAACACCACCTTGAAAGTAAGAAACTTCAAGGTGGCCGACTCCAAAGGCTCATAAGGAGCACGCGTAAGAGAATCGAGCACCAGAGCCAGATTCCATTGAGGAGCCAACTGCCGTATTCTAGGTCTGTCCAACCCAAACCCCCTAATCAGGGCAGATAGAGAAGAGGATGAGCTCACCTCTGATCTACCCTGAAAGGAAAGCACACTGGCTATCGCCGTACGATAACCAGCAATTGTGCCCGGGGCAAGATTGCGATCTCTGAACAACCAAAGCAGAAAATCAGCAATCAGTTGTACACATGCCTTGACCGGATCAACCTTCCTGCCGACACACCAATCACAGAAAATCTTCCATCTTGATTGGTAGACGGCAGAAGAGGAAGACCTAATCGATCAAGCGATGCGAGCTGACACGTCTCTAGAAAAGCCCGCCTGAGCGAGGCCTCCTGAGATAGCCTCCACTCGTGAAGGTGGAGTATCTCTGGACGAGAGTGCATCGTCCTGGACCGAGGCTGGCGAAGGAGATTCGTTCTGAGTGGGAGAATCAGAGGATCTTCCACCAGAAACGACAAAAGCTCCGGAAACCAAGGCTGCCTCGGCCACAGGGGTGCTATCAGGAGCAGGGAGCAATGATGCTTCCGAAACTTCTGCAACACCCTGCCCACCAAATTGAAGGGGGGGAATGCATAAGCATGCATCCCCTCCCAGTCCAGAGATAGAGCGTCCACGGCCCAAGCCCTCGGATCTGGAACCGGAGAGACAAACGTTGGCAACTGATTGTTCAGGGATGTGGTGAACAGATCTATGTGAGGTCTGTCCCACACCTGACAGACTCCCTCGAAAATCGAAGGATTCAGTTGCCATTCCGTCAACACCGGTTGGCGGCGCCTGGACAGAGTATCCGCCAACACATTCAATCTGCCCGGAAGATGCTTGACAAGGATAGTTAATTGCATCTCCTGGCACAGAAGAAGAACACGGATAGCGAGGGCACACAGGATGTGGGACCTGGTACCCCCCTGCCTCTCCAGATACGCGACAACTGTTGAGTTGTCCGTAGCCACACAAATCACCTTGGATTGCAAGATCCCCCGAAGAGACTGCAATGCCAATAGAACAGACCTCATCTCGAGCACGTTGATGTGCTCGGAGAGCTGTTCCCCAGACCACTCCCCCGACCGGCAATGCCCGTCGAGGTACGCCCCCCAACCCGTCATGGAAGCATCCGTGAACAGGGTCATAGTGGGAACGGGCTTGGACAAAGGAACCCCACGGAGAACGTTGTCCTGAAGGGTCCACCAACGGGCAAACTCCTTGACCGACTGGTCCAGAGGAATCCAAGCTTCCCAGTCCCTTGACGAAGGGACCCAATTGCCAAGAAGGAACATCTGGAGAGGTCTGATGTGAAGTCTCCCCAAGGGGACCACATCTGCCAGGGAGTTGAGAAATCCCAGGAAACTGAGAAACCAACGCACCTGGACCCGAGACCAGCCGATGAAAGTCAGGGCGAGATCCCTGGCTTTCTCGAACTTCTCCATTGGTGGAAGGGCAATGCCCTGAACCGTGTTAAAACGGTTTCCCAGGAAAACGAAATCCTGAGATGGGGTCACCTCCGACTTCTCCCTGGATGGAATGAAACCGACCTTTAGGAAGAGTTTCAGGACCAATCGGGTGTCCTGCAACAAGGATCTCCTCACTAGGTGAAGCATGAGGGAATCGTCGAAATAGATGTGAACATCTATTCCCCGAGAATGCAGGAATCCCACGACCACCTGCAGCAGCTTGGTAAACACCAAAGGTGCAGTCGTGAGCCCGAATGGCATGGCCCGGAACTGAAAGACCTTCCCGTTGCAAGTGAACCGGAGGAACTTCCGTGCCGACTTCTTGATGGGGATGTGGAAGTAGGCATCCTTCAAATCTATTGAAGTGGCCCACATTCCATCTCTCACGGAGGCGATTATGCCCCGAGGAGTCTCCATCTTGAAGTGAGGAGAATCTACGTGCCTGTTGAAGGCACTTAGATCTATGATCGGGCGCCACGCCCCGGACTTTTTCCGTACCAGAAACATTCTGGAATAGAAGCCGGGGGTGCACTCCGCCAAAGGTACCTCCTCGACCGCGCCCTTGACAAGCATGGTCCTTACTTCCTCCTGGAGAGCCAAAGCCTTTCCTGGATCCCCGGGAGGAGGAAAAAAGATTGGCCTTGACGCTAACGGCGGATCCCGCAAAAGCGGAATGCCTAGCCCCTCCTTGACCACAGACAAGGCCCAGGCGTCCTCCGTGATCTCCCTCCACTCTGGGAGGAAGGCGGATAGACGTCCCCCCACAGGAAGATCTGGCCGTGGCAGATCGAGCCCTTGCCAAGCAAGAGAGTCGTCTGCCAAGCCTGATCCTAATCCTGCGAGAGACGGACCGGAATCTGAAACGGGAGGACTGCACTCCTCCCGTACAAACTCCTCGTCTGAAAGGACCAAGGAGGGTAGAAGAGAGTCAGGAACTCTTCTTCTTACCCCCAGGAGGGTTCTTCCCTTTCTTACCTTTCCCTTTGTTGCCCTTGAAGGAAGGCTTCGCCTTTGGCTGAGCAAAAGTTTGCGTAGCCGAAGGTTTTGCCTTCTTCTTAGGAGGCGCTGACCCCTGCGAGGTGCGGGCCTTCTCAGCCTGAATCCTCTTCACCAAAAGTGCTGAGGCGACTGAGTCCTCCTTCAAATCCTTCTGAACAGAAGGAAGGGACCCTCCAAAAAGAGTGGACCCAGAGAAGGGGGCAGTCAACAACCGGGAGCGGTAAGGTTCATTGACCGGGCGGTTTTTCAAAACTGAAAAACGCCTAGCCAACAAGACATTGACCAGCAAAGACACCTGCAAGGCTGCCAGAGCTCTCAATGCCCCGTTCAGGGCAGAGGTCATCCTGTCCTGGATGTCGGCCTGTTCTGTCTCGGAAATCCGACCCTCAGGCACATCGGAAACCCTATACAGACAAACTGTCAGAAAGTCTATATATGACAGAATCTGGATGGAAAGACGCAGCAGTCTCTCCATCTTGTGGTGCTCTTTAGATCCAAACACCACCTGATCCACTGACTTACCGGGCCAAGCCGCCAGCTCTCTCGATTCCAGTCTAGCTGGTTGAGAAACAAGCAGGCCATCATGTGTGGCATAGTCAGAGGGATGAACCTCAGACAGGTCACCAACACTGAGCTGCAACCCAGCAAACCCAGGCGTACGGGTTGAAGACGAATTCTTCTCCAGAACCCGTGACTGGGCAGTGGCCAGAGCTGAAGACACAATAGTGCCTTCTGGCAGAGAGCGGTCCGACTGGGCGGATGCTCTAGGAGCCACCAAGGAACCCAAAAGGGTGGTGGACTCCGGGATAGATGACGCAGAAGGAGGTGGGCAAACCTTCTCCCCGAGAATCCGGGAAACGTCGGCCCTAAGGGCCCGCATACCGGACAAGACGTGCTGGGCCTCAGCCTCAGCAGCCTCAGGGTCACCCTCATCCTGGGAATCCCCACCTAGAGGATCATCATCAGACGACCCGGACAGACCAGCGTCTATGTCCGAGCACCCAGGAGAGAGATGAACGACATCCTCCTCATCTGCCATACCCGCGTCCTCACAGTCCATAGCCTCCACACTAGCGGGACATGAAGTCTCGACTGCATGGAACGGGCCAGCCATAGGAACCAATTCAGGAGAATCCTGAAGGGGCTCCACAAAACGGCGTTTAGGTGCAGATCGCCTAACAACCGTGGCTGCAGGCTTAGACTTAGAAGTCACAGCCCTGCCCTTGGACCCGGAGACAAACGAGTCCGCACGCGAGGCAGAAGTCCTAAAGGTGCGGCAAACCTTCTTAGGACCGGCCACAGTGGCCCCCGAAGAAGCAGAGCGCTGGAGGGGGTCAGCGGAACTGCCAAAACGTCTCCGTGAGGGGGAGACCAAACCCCAAGGGTTCCAAGCAGGAAAAGCCATAGGGTTAAAACCATATCCCTGAGGAAATGGAAAATATCCCGCGGGTTGGGAGTGACCCCAGAACTGGTCAAACTGACCCGCCTGAGACTGGGGCTGGCCACCCAGTCCGAAAGACATGGGTGGACCACCACTCCCACCAGGTGGAAACCCGGACATGTGCGGGCTAGGCCCGCAACTGCCGGGATGCTGACGATACCCAAAACCATCCGCAGGCTGGCTTGGGTGGCCCAAGGATGGTTGCCCGCAGGCAACCCTATACCCTGAACCAGAGGGAAACGGCGCCTGGAACCCAGTCGCCTGTCCAGCAAAACACTCCCGTGGGAGAACACCCCCTGGGAAACCCGAACCAGCACACTCCGGGCTGGACCTAATAGGACCAGGGCCGGGTAACTGGCCAGGATGAAAAGCCGGACCAGAATTGATGCAGGAATAAGACAGCTGCGCATCCCTTACCCCAGTGGAAGTGGACAATCCCGCAAGAAAATCCGTAACCCCTGGACCTGAACTCGGAGGAACAGGCCCTGCATCAAAACTGCCCCCATCGACAACACCACCTGGATTGCCGAGATCACTGACCAAACCAGTGACCGGCGGCTGAAATTCCCTACCCAAAGGCAAGCTCGAAAGCTTACGGGAATTGTCAGCCAATTCGACCCTGGGCAGAGTTAAACCAGGGTCGGGATGTCCCTCCCCTACTCCAGGGAGTTCCTGAATGGGAAGGACCACCCTCCCGTCACGAGAAGAACCCGACGACACGGGAGCTCCCGAGATAGGAACAACAGAGTTGACAACCGACTCAGAGCCGGGAGCAACATTCTTAACATGCTTCCCTCTCTTGCCGGAAGATAAAGACGAATCCTTCCTACGGGAAGAAGAGGGTCGCCCAGGTGCTGAGAAACCCCGTCATGAGGTTCGTCCTGAGTAGTAACGCACGGCAAATCCTCATGACCGGAACGATCAAGGGAACATATTTCATTAGAATCCCGTTCTCCGTAGAGATAGGAACGCTCATGAGACGAACCCCGTCGTAGTCCCGAACGAGACATACTACCTACTAGCACACGACGTTTGTATTCAAAAAAACAACAAACACGTAAAAAACAAACTAAAACATACAACGTACGTAAACAAGAATGAACTTTACATGCAGTGTAAAACAGGAACGATGTCAAAAAAAACAACGAAAAACTGCTACAAACGGCCGAACAAAGACCGGCGATTTACAAACGACAGCGACTGCAAAACAATGGCGGACCACGTGGTACACCGCCCGCACACGTGGAATGTAAACACCGGCCGAAAACGGCACAAAACAAAAATATGTATATACAAAATGTATGTAACTCAACGCAAAAGGGGAGATGGGCAAAAAGCAAACAAGCGTTGCCAAAATTTGACCAAATAGTCAAAACAAACAGCTAAATAACAATGTTGGGATATCCACAAACTATGAGCCGTCAGCTATCAGCAAGCGCCATAAAGGAAAGAGGATGGGAGATCACTCTGTTGCGTAATCATTAAGATACAGGTCACGTGACGGTAGGGAGGGCGGGATTTTTGAATCTTGTTTTTTGGGGATACAAAGATGGGTGTAAGTGATGAATATGCATACTAAAGTTATGGTAATTATTACTGAAATGAAAGTGCACATCATGTGTGTAGGCTACCTCACGAAAAGTGGGACCACGCACCAAAAGTTAACCGACCCCGTCAGACACAAGCTGATCACCGAAGACCTCATACTCGGGGCATCAATTAGAATATAATTAGCGGCAGTCTACTGTACCGAACTCATTGAATTTTGTAAATACCTGTGTACCTGAGGAGTGTCCAGTTCACCTGCTGACATAGCGGTGTCCTGGGGCGTTAATTAATTAGTTACATCGTTGTCATGCCTGACTGCCTATGATTTGTTGCATTGGCCAGTTTACCTGGGTATCTCACCTGTGCACAATATTATCGGTATCAAGAATATAACAGAACATATGACACGTTAGTTTCTCTGTACAGACACTTATGCATGTGTGCCATCATGTGCACTGTGAAAGAGTACGATGTTGCAGTAATCATAATAATAATTAAATAAAAATATATAACAACAACTAAAATATATATATATAATAATATCGATAGGATTTCTCATGATATCGTAGGCGGCCTAATAACTTTATTCGACATTTTTCTTCTTCGTTCACTTGGCCCTACTATACACATGTATACCCACCGCCAGGCGGCGCTCCCTTCAGTTTAGCGGGAGATTTGTATTACAAGTGGCGGCCATTTTGTTTGTTTACGGAAACGTGATGAAAGCTTAGACCTAGAACAAAATCACGTTATATATACAGTACGGTATATATTGGCGACATTTAATTTCCCCACTCACGGAATACAATCGACAAACTGGGAACAGAATATCAAATTTCGTCTAGCTTTTGGCGACTTATGATACCCCTTTCACCGGCAAACACTGAATTATCGGACAACATGAAATCAGGGTAAGTTATGTTCTAATTTGTCTTCGAATCGCAGATTTTGTCGCTCTCGCGATCGTCATACATTAAACAACATTGAGTGAATCTGTTCATATGAAATACTTCATGTTTCAGGACTAAATTCACCAGCATTCATGATCCTCGGACCACCCGCCCCCTATGCACAGCCGATTTATAAATGTTGCATCTTTCAATCGTAAGTTTAATTTGCTTGCCAAGTGATTATTTTTTAATCCTTCACCTTCACATTCAGGGTCAATATTATGATATATTTAAAATGGATTCACACATATATGTGGCCATACACGTTTTTCGTTTATGGCGTTTGGTATGAACGTCCCAAAGTATATATAATATACTTCGTTTTTCAATGGATTTTCTTGAAATTCGATCCACTATATATTGGGGTAGGCAATAATTCGTCAGCTATTTTACCTGATAATTTTTTTCATGTTTTCCCGTACATTTGTTACTATTTTTTACTGAAATAGACGAATATATGCACCATAATTTATGGTAAGTATGAACATTTTGTTCTTTATTCCTAATTATACGCACAACACTATTTTTTTTTAAATGTAATTAACATGCAATTAATATCTACGGAATCGGCTACGGTAAATTAAATATATATAGAAATGAGAGGGATTGTTACTTGTTGTGTGCGTGAAATTTCAAGGAAATCCAATAAAATAAAGTCCTAATTGAAAATTTGTCAAAGTATACGCATTTGAAATAGATCTACAAAGTAAAATCTATATACAATTTTAGCACATTTTATTTATTATACATAGACCATTGGAAAATTTGAGAAGAATCTTTCTTCTTTTATTTTATGTGAATTCATTTAAAATGTTTTATTGCTGAATTAACACACATTGATTACTCTCACCATCAGTTTCCCTTTTAAGTTGATCATCCCCGCCCCCAATATATTAGCTTGTATGCAATGCAAGATGGCTGACAGGCTGTCATTTTGAATTTTATAATTTTGAAGTTTCTCAGAAAGTTATTTATGGATCTTATTCAAAAGAAACATTTTAGGCTTCTGTTTTCAAATTAATAAGATCTAGAAGAAGAGAAAAGTGATTCCTTATTTGGGAATCACTTTTCTCTTCCTTCTTAGGCTAAAGAACAGTCTTGTATATATGATATATATAAAATTGATATTTATATAATAATCATACAATTACATGATATCTCTGGGGGTATCTTCTTTTTGATTTGACATGATAAGTTGTGTTTGTTAGCCTATAGTAATTACTTCTGTCTCCCAGCCCTTCTAGAATTTATTGACAAATTTACACGAAATGGGCCAGGTACAGTTCACAAAATTATGTCAAAACCCAGGGTCAAAGCTCATGAAGGTCATTAGATTGAAAGGTCAAGGTAATTTTTTTTTCTTTTCATCAATATTTTGTTTTGGCATGATGAAGCAAATTTAGTTGGAATTAAACTAGGTGTAAACTGACAAGGTCAAGGTCAAATTTTGCGTTTTTTCACTGATTAAATATTTTGTTTCAAGGCTAAAGCAAAGTTGGTCAGAATTAAACATTATAATAATGCATGGAGTCAACTGACCAAAGGTCAAGGTCACTTGGTCAAAGGCCAAGGTCAGATTTTGTTTCAATATAATTCCAACCAATATTACTCTGTGATTTAGGCAGATGGGTTCTTGATGATTATGGGAGATATATATTATTTATTGCCTCATGATGAAATTGATGGGGTCCTTTAAATTTTCAGTGTTCTAGTTAATAAATTATAATAACCCAATTAACTCTCAGCCTGTCCTAGTTATTAAGTTATTACACCAAAACCAGCGTTACAATATGTAAATAGATCACTAACTGTTTTCTTTTCTTTTCTTTTTGATGGACTATAGAGTGTCAATCCCAAGAAGAACCCTGATCAGCTCCTGGAAAAATCAGTGTTCTTGCAGTATTGTCAGTCAAATCTCAAGGAAAGGATCCCAGAAGAGGAACATTTACATTATTTCAGACTTTTTTCTTTCCTGTGTAACAATGCCTCAAACAGCTAACACATTTTATATAGTAAACAATACAATGTGTATTAATAACAGTCCAGTTAGAGTGCTGTGTTATGCAGTAAAAATACTTAATTCTTGATGACATGTTGGTTTTATGTTTACATTAAACGGTAGTTATAATATATACTAAAGAAACATAGTGGATAATGCCTTGTACAGGAGCAGGAGTATGACAGTGTAATAGTACATGACTGCTGCGTTCATCCATGGAAGGAGTCTGTTATTCGAAATAAAGCTTTCCATGAGGACGAAAAATAGTGCTTTTGTTAGTCTTTCAAGAAAATGTGCAAAGTGAAAGGAGATTTCCGTGATGTTTTATGAATAGTAATTCATTGGTCTAGAAGACATGTATTTAATAAGTATATTTCTGGATAAAAAAACATTCTGAAGCAAAATCTTTTTATATTTTTCTGTACCTTTTCCATACTTTTTCTGTAACTTTTCTATACCTTTTTTGTACCTTTTCAGTACCTTTTCAGTACCTTTTTCATACCTTTTTAGTCCCTTTTTTATAACTTTTTAGTACCTAGAAAAAGTTATAACTTTTTTGTACCTTTTTCATACCTTTATAGTACCTAGAAAAATTTATAACTTTTTTTTAACTTTTTAGTACCTAGAAAAAGTTATAACTTTTTTTTGTACCTTTTTTATACCTTTTCTGTACCTTTTTAGTACCTTTTTTGTAACTTTTTAGTACCTAGAAAAAGTTATAACTTTTTTTTAACTTTTTAGTACCTAGAAAAAGTTATAACTTTTTTGTACCTTTTTCATACCTTTTCTGTACCTTTTTTAGTACCTAGAAAAAGTTATAACTTTTTTGTACCTTTTTCATACCTTTTCTGTACCTTTTTAGTACCTAGAAAAAGTTATAACTTTTTTTTAACTTTTTAGTACCTAAATTATACCTATTTTTGTGTGAAATGTAACTTTTTTATACCTTTTTTGTACCTTTTTTATACCTTTTTTGTACCTAATAAAAGTTATAACTTTTTTTAGGTACAGAAAAGTTATCAAAAGTTATAACTTTTTAGTACTAGATTGGAACCGCTGTTTAAACATGGTTCCAATCTAGCATCAAAAGTTATAACTTTTTTGTACCTTTTTTTGGTATGGGTTTGTATACAGAAAACTTGCATTAAGGCAATTTGTTGTTCTCATTCATAATAAATACTTGAATCAATTTGCTCAGTGATAAACCTTTATACATTGATACATAGTATTGTTGTGGGTAAAGCTTTGTAAAGCCATTCTACACTGACTGTTCCAGTCACACCTAGGTATAATCTCCTATAAATAATCAGGAATACTCTGGGTACCCATTTAACCTGTTGTCTTCTGTACTAAATCCCCCTGGGTTTATCCTCGGTAAAATGTGCTATCATTTGGAGACAAGAAGACTGTGCTAATCGCCCTCATCACAGTAACTGATCAGAGAATACCCATCAAAACAGCTTATTCTTGTCACACTATCACCAGCCCTGTACAGTTTCTATAAGTACACTACCTTGTAGACATATGTCAGTACTTCAAACTGCTACCACAACAGGTTTGGAAAGAGTTTCCAGTCATTGAGAGCCTGTACAAAGAGATGTCACTACCAGTCCTTTATACTGTTAAAATCTTAATTAATTAGAGGTTTAAGGAGATACCTTGGTTCATTGACCCCAGCCCTGTGTCTGTATGGGATGATAACACTTTGTCATTGACTGAATTCTATCTAAGCATGCAAATCATCATAACAATGGGACAAAATCTTGGTCTAGGAGATTGGCTTAAAAGACATTCTCCTACTATACCATAGTGCAATTGTCATGTCTTAGAAAATGTTCTACAATTTCAAATTAGAAAAAATTGATCAGTATGGATTTAGATTATCATTGTGACACGGCCACCCAAATCTGTAATGAATGTGCATATTCAGCAGAAAAGGTGTAGGGTGTGTATTTATTGAGTTTTACAACCATTTAAAATACTTTCAGTCATGGTTTGGTATAGCCATTTGAAAATATGTTCAGACATAGTTCATAACAGCCATTTAAAAATGAAAATGTACTTTTAGTCATGGTTCAGTACAGCCAGCAATTTAAATATATTTTCAGTTATGGTTCATTTCAGCCATTTAAAAATACTTTTAGTCATGGTTCATTTCAGCCATTCAAAAATACTTTTTGTCATAGTTCAGTACAGCCATTTTAAAATACTTTTTGTCATGGTTCAGTTCAGCCATTTAAAAATACTTTTAGTCATGGTTCATTTCAGCCATTCAAAAATACTTTTTGTCATAGTTCAGTACAGCCATTTTAAAATACTTTTTGTCATGGTTCAGTTCAGCCATTTAAAAATACTTTTAGCCATGGTTCAGTATACAGCCATTTAGATTTAAATACTTTTAGCCATGGTTCAGTACAGCCATTTAAATTTAAAAACTTTTAGCCATGGTTCAGTGCAGCCATTTAAATTTCAATACTTTTGGCCATGGTTCAGTACAGCCATTTAAATTTAAATACCTTTTGTCATGGTTTAGTACAGCCATTTAAATTTAAATACCTTTTGTCATGGTTCAGTACAGCTATTTGAATTGAAATACTTTTGGCCATGATTCAGTACAGCCATTTAAAACAAGTTTCAGCCAATGGCTGAATCTTCGTGAGACTTCATGTTTTAAAACTGAAAGTTTAAGCATTTTGCTATGGATGCAGCAGCCATTTAACTTTGAGAACATTAATTTTAGATCTTCTGTCAGTGTTAACACTAGACCTTGGTACATATTAATTTTAGATCTTCTGTCAGTATTAACACTAGTCTTTGGTACTTGTTAATTTTAGATCTTCTGTCAGTGTTAACACTAGACCTTGTTACTTATTAATTTTAGATCTTCTGTCAGTGTTAACACTTGACCTTGGTACTTGTTAATTTTAGATCTTCTGTCAGTGTTAACACTTGACCTTTGATACTTGTTAATTTTAGACCTCCTTTAACACTAGACTTTGGTACTTGTTAATTTTAGATCTTCTGTCAGTGTTAACACTAGACCTTGGTACTTGTTAATTTTAGAATTTCTGTCAGTGTTTGTACTAGACCTTGGTACTTGTTAATTTTAGATCTTCTGTCAGTGTTAACACTAGACCTTGGTACTTGTTAATTTTAGACCTCCTTTAACACTAGACCTTGGTACTTGTTAATTTTAGAATTTCTGTCAGTGTTAACACTAGACCTTGGTACTTGTTAATTTTAGAATTTCTGTCAGTGTTAACACTAGACTTTGATACTTGTTAATTTTAGACCTCCTTTAACACTAGACCTTTGGTACTTGTTAATTTTAGATCTTCTGTCAGTGTTTGTACTAGACCTTGGTACTTGTTAATTTTAGACCTCCTTTAACACTAGACCTTTGATATTTGTTAATTTTAGATCTTCTGTCAGTGTTAACACTAGACCTTGCTACTTGTTAATTAACCTTCCTTTGGTGTAAGGATCTTTAACCCTTTAACAACAATAAAACTTCTGTATGATAGCTCATATTTATGAAAATCAAATTAGTCTAGAAAAAAAGAGAATTCAAAAATATTTTTTTTAGAGATATTATTTTGAGAAAAGAGGTTTATAAATGTACTGTTCTCAGGCTTGATAAATAAGAACGGTAGTTAAATCATCAATGGAAATTTCAAGAAGAAAGCGAATATGAATCCACAATTAATGAGTAAGGTTTTGGTTGTAACATGAAAGATGATGATGATTAATTGTAGAAGAGGAAACTAATTGGAAGAATAAAATCAGACAATGTTTATTTTCAATTAGTAGAATCTTTCCAAATAATCATCATTTACAATTGGCGTCTCCAACATGATCTGACCATATCAGGCTCTGGTGTGTGTGCTATATGGCAGTGACATGTTTATGTTAGAAACTCATAAAATTAGGTCCTCATTTAACTTGGCCATATTGGCATCACAGATTTACTGCCTGCCATAGTAATGTAAACATGGAATAGCCCCATCATTTTAGTCCTGTCTGTCACATGTACCTTAAACATTGGATATGTAGCACCCTAGTTTTATCACTAATTGTCACAGTACTGCTAACATAAACAGCAGAATCTCTAATGTCTTTTTTCCAGTAAGAAAACAAACTATTTCATCAATTAAAAAAAGATAATTATTTTGCACTTCTTCTTTTCAGTTTTGCAGAAACAATTTATTTCTCCCATCATGAAAAATAATTAAATAAAAAAATAATTCAGCATTTATTTTCAAATGATATTTGAATCTCATTTTAGTTGGTACTAATCTGATGTTCTTGGCATCTGATACAAACAGATGATTGAAAGAGTTGGTGATGAGGAAAAGTGACCACATATTGGACTGTTCTGAGGATTATCAGATACCAGTTATAAATGTATAATGTTCCACTGTTGATACACAGATAGAAATTGTCACACCTCGCTGCTCTAGAATGAGATTTTATCTCCTATATGAGGAATATACATTTATCAATGTCCAGTTTACAAAAGCACAGACTACAGACTGGATATGAGTTGTTTGCCACTATCTAAATAGTCCCCAAGGGATTCAGCCTGGACTATTGTGGAACATTCTATTTACCATAACCCTATGATGGGACCTGAGGGAAGAGGTGGGACAGATTATACTGCTACTATTGAGATAGTGAGCTATAATTATCAGACTATAGTTACATAGAGGGAGATAGGGAGCTATAATTATCATATCATAGTTATATAGAGAGAGACGGGGAGCTATAATTATCATACTAGATTATACGGGGAGCTATAATCATCATACCAGTTACATAGAGGGAGATAGGGAGCTATAATTATCATACCATAGTTACATAGACGGAGATGGAGAGCTATAATTATCAGACTATAGTTATATAGAGGGAGATAGAGAGCTATAATTATCATACTATAGTTACATAGAGGGAGATGGGGAGCTTTAATTATCATACTATAGTTGTATAGAGGGAGATAGGGAGCTATAATTATCATATCATAGTTATATAGAGGGAGATAGGGAGCTATAATTATCATATCATAGTTATATAGAGGGAGATAGGGAGCTATAATTATCATACCATAGTTACATAGGGGGAGATAGGGAACTATAATTATCATACCATAGTTACATAGAGGGAGATAGGGAGCTATAATTATCATACCATAGTTACATAGAGGGAGATAGGGAACTATAATTATCATACCATAGTTACATAGACGGAGATGGAGAGCTATAATCATTATACCATAGTTACATAGAGGGAGATAGGGAGCTATAATTATCATACTATAGTTATATAGAGGGAGATAGGGAGCTATAATTATCATACTATAGTTACATAGACGGAGATGGAGAGCTATAATTATCAGGCTATAGTTACATAGAGGTAGATGGGGAGCTATAATCATCATACTATACTGTAATTACATAGAGGGAGATAGGGAGCTATAATTATCATACTATAGTTATATAGAGGGAGATAGGGAGCTATAATTATCATACTATAGTTACATAGAGGGAGATAGGGAGCTATAATGAACATACTATACTGTAGTTACATAGAGGGAGAAAGGGAGCTATAATGAACATATTTTAGTTATCCTGATTATTTTCTTTTGATTGAATGCCATACTTGCACATGTTGGGAACAAAATGGTCTTGCTTTAAAAAGAATCCCAAGATTTCAGGGCTAATACATAAATATGTCCTTTCATTCATTTTAAATTTGCTGCATTTTCAGTACGGATCAGAACTAGGTCACCTGGGTATGCCACTGGTGAGATGTGGTATTATAAGTATGTGACATAGACATATGTAAAATTAACACATACCGCGTGAGTGACAACTGATAAAAGGATGTTGTTTATGTGTACGAGCAACAGCATATTCACCGCTACTACTGGCATTAGAGCAGAACATACAGACCAAAAGGTTTTGTTTTGTTTTTGTTTAACGTCCTATTAACAGCCAGGGTCATTTAAGGACTGCCAGGTTTGGAGGTGGCGGAAAGCCGGAGTTCCCGGAGAAAAACCACCGGCCTACGGTCAGTACCTGGCAACAGCTGCCCCACGTAGGTTTCGAACTCGCAACCCAGTGGTGGAGGGCTAGTGTTAAAGTGTCGGTATACCTTAACCACTCGGCCACCGCGACCAAAAGGACTGTATTGTTACTTTTTGTTTTATTCAGATGGACTGTATTTGTTTTGTCTGTCTTGGAATTAACATTTTTAAACTTTTCCAAATAATTTTGTATTTGACATAATGAACAGATGAAGTTCATCTAAATCACATAAAAAGATAACAGAGGGATTAAAAGTGTGGAAGATCAACATAGATGGATACGACTGCTGTTCTTTTACTCCAGTAGATGGAACTTACATAAACCTGTTACTAGATAAATATCTACAGTGATGTGCCCATGCCCATTGTGGCTGAGATATGATGTATACCAACACTGATGTTTAGCAGACATATTATAAGCTTGTGGCTGTGATTGTTTCCCTAACCATGGCATACTGCTACCTCCTCCCTCTACCCCCTCTGACCTCCTCCCAATGGCTACCTCCTCTCTCTACCTCCTCTGACCTCCTCCCTCTACCCTCTCTGATCTCCTCCCTCTACCCCCTCTGACCTCCTCCCAATGGTAACCTCCTCCCTCTACCCCATCTGACCTCCTCCCTCTACCCCATCTGACCCCTCCTCCCTCTACTCCCTCTGACCCCTCCTCCCTCTACCCCCTCTGACCTCCTCCTCTACCCCCCTCTGACCCCTCCTCCCTCTACTCCCTCTGACCTCCTCCCTCTACCCCCTCTGACCTCCTCCCTCTACCCCCTCTGACCCCTCCTCCCTCTATCCCCTCTGACCTCCTCCCTCTACCACCTCTGACCTCCTCCTTCTACCCCATCTGACCTCCTCCCTCTACCCCCCTCTGACCCCTCCTCCCTCTACTCCCTCTGACCTCCTCCCTCTACCCCCTCTGACCTCCTCTCTCTACCCCCTCTGACCTCCTCCCTCTACCCCATCTGACCCCTCCTCCCTCTACCCCATCTGACCCCCCTCCCTCTACCCCCTCTGACCTCCTCCCTCTACCCCATCTGACCCCTTCTCTCTCTACCCCCTCTGACCTCCTCCCTCTACTCCATCTGACCCCTCCTCCCTCTACCCCCTTTGAACTCTGCTTTTAGCCTTCTCAGAAACTTGTAAAATCACTATTTCTCAGAAATCTGAATGGTCAATTCATATGTCAAAGTCAAATAGACATTGTCCTTATGTTCTAGACAAGTCCCTTTAATTTCAACAGTTTTTGTTTTTTGTTTTTGTTTTTGTCTTTTTTTTTTTGGGGGGGGGGGGGGGGGGGGGGGACTGCCTTTTTATGCTTCTTATACTATTTCATTTTGCTGTCATCTCCTATTGCCTTCATTTTTTGTTTCTTCTATTTCCACAAACCTTCTCCTCCCTTCCTGTTCCCGATAGAAGCTGTGTGTATTGGTATACAGCATTCATCTGGTATAAGACATTTGATGATAACTTACAAGATAAACTGTTGGAGTAGGCACTTTAACCCAGCATGAGGATTGTAGAAGGTTTGATAAAGCGATAGATTTATTTGCAATCAGAAATATTTGAATTAATCACTGTCTATATTATTACTTATAGAATAAACAGCTGTCGTTTAGCCCCATGTAAACGACAATACAACATGATGATTTTCTGTGTATGGATAACCATCACAGTAGGCTCAATCTTGTTAGCTGTTTGATCAGCTAAATAGATGTATTTGTTAAATGATAATAATTGACTTCTCATTTATCCTCAGATAAGTTGGTGTTGGACAAGGAACCACCTACAGCCCATCATCCCCACTCCAAACCCCGCCACCGCTTCAAACCCCGCCACCCCTCCGAACCCCACCAACGCTCCAAACCCCACCACCCCTCCAAACCCCACCACCACCCCTCCTAACCCCGACCACACCTCCGAACCCCGCCACCCCTCCAAACACCACGACTGCTCCGAACCCAACCACCCCTCCAAACCCCACGACCCCTCCAAACCCCACGACCCCTCCAACTCCCACCACTGCTCCCAACCCCACCACCATCCCTCCAAACCCCACAACCCCTCCGAACCCCACCACCGCTCCAAACCCCACGACCACTCCGAACCCTGCCACCCCTCCGAACCCCACCACCGCTCCAAACCCCATGACCCCTCCAAACCCCACCACCGCTCCAAACCCCACCACCACCCCTCCAAACTCCACCACCCCTCCAAACCCCACCACTACCCCTCCAAACCCCACCACTCCTGCAAACCCCACCACCCCTCCAACTCCCACCACTCCTCCAACTCCCACCACTCCTCCAAACCCCACCACCCCTCCAACTCCCACCACTCCTGCAAACCCCACCACCCCTCCAAACCACACCAGCCCGCCAAACCCCACCACCCCTCCAAACCCCACCACCCCCCTCCTAACCCGACCACCCCTCCAAACTCCACCAACACCCCTCCAAACCCCACGACCGCTCCGAACCCCACCTTCCCTCCGAACCCCACCACCACCCCTCCAACTTCCACCACAGCTCCAAACCTCACCACCACTCCAAACCCCGCCACCCCTCCGAACCCCACCACCACTCCAAACCCCACCACCCTCCAACTCCCACCACTGCTCCAAACCCCACCACCACCCCTCCAAAC
This sequence comes from Pecten maximus, assembly GCF_902652985.1. Lineage (NCBI taxonomy): Eukaryota > Metazoa > Mollusca > Bivalvia > Pectinida > Pectinidae > Pecten > Pecten maximus. Next base: position 8,972,459 of record NC_047021.1, read on the forward strand.
CACACCAGCCCGCCAAACCCCACCACCCCCTCCTAACCCCGACCACCCCTCCAAACTCCACCACCATCCCTCCTAACCCCACCATCCCTCCTAACCCCAACACCCCTCCAAACCCCACCACCGCTCCACCCTTCCTAACCCGACCACCCTTCCAAACCCCACCACCACCCCTCGAAACCCCACCAACGCCCCTCGAAACCCCACCACCACCCCTCCAAACTCCACCAAACCACCACCACCCTTCCAAACCACCACCACCCCTCCAAACCCCACCACCCCTCCAAACTTCACCACCCCTCTTAACCCCACCATCACCCCTTCAAACTCCACCACCACCCCTCCAAACTCAACCACCACCCCTCCAAACCCCACCACCACCCCTCCAAACTCAACCTCCCCACCATCCCACCACCACCCCTCCAAACCCCACCACCACCCCTCCAAACTCCACCACCACCCCTCCAAACCCCACCACCACCCCTCCAAACTCCACCACCCCACCACCACCCCTCCAAACCCCACCACTGCTCACTATCTGCATTAATGGGTGAAGCAGTCAGTTTAGATACTGGAGGTCTCCCCATCCCTACTGGAGCTCACACCCATGACCTAACATTTCACAGCAGTACAGACTGGCAGTTTGTGATATCCACACATATTTGGGAATCCTTATCTGTTCTATCATGTATAATTCCTGCATCTTATCTAGAAAAGTAATCCTACTTTTACACTATTTAAGTCTTAATCATAGAAATTATAATCTAATTCTCATCCATTTGCTGCCGTGCAGTTTCCAGCACCACGTACAACAAAACAACAGTCCATACTGCCTTTAAACAAGTGCTCGGATGCTTCATAAACACTGCACATGAAATTGAATCTTTTGCTTGACTGGCTATGAATTAAAATCTCGCTATACCTCAATCTTCTGATACCTAATGATTGAGTCAAAGAAAATCTTATTCCAATTTATTGGAATAGCGATGCAAAAGAATGATAGCAAAACACACTTCACCCGATATTTTCATTAACGGTTTTGTTCGGTTTTGAGCTAATTATATATGATCACCAGTATTATATCTAGGACAAAAATAGGATTTTGATGAAAGTTGTTATTGACATTGTTGGTTAGATAGTGTTTTGGTGGATCATATAGCAGGATTCTGCCTTCCCATTCAATTATCAAATGTGCTGCAAGCTACAGTCTGCATTAATTGATAATTACATGTACTTTACGTCATGTAAAATATTTAACAAAATTGGTAGGTATAAGGGAATCACAAAGGATGAGCACATTTGTATCCATAACAAATCTATGTTTAGATATCCCTGGACCGTAGTCGTCACGTACGTACGTAGGAAACAAATGATGTCAATTTTGGTTCACAAATTGTTTTTGATTGGGGAGATTTGTGTGGATTGATATTTACCATCTAACTTTCTGTATTAGTCGATGTAAAGTGACCTTTTGCAGACTAGAAAGTGGTGAGAAACAGCTTGGAAAGGTATCGACATGAAGCTTCAGATAGCCAGCATCAACATCTCTTGATTATTGATTGGGACATGAGAAACGGAACATCAATGTTAAAGGCAATTGAAAACACGTCAGTTGAGAAGAAAATCCATCTATATACAAGTATTGGGCAAATTGAAGTATCATTTCAAATCCTTAATACATCTCGAAGGTTGATGAGAAAAATAATAATGGGAGAATCTGTCTAGAGATAGAGACGTTGAGTATTGGTGTGACAGCCACCACTGGTGTCAGCTTACTGGTCCATAACTTATACAACACTTTCAAGGGGCTGTAATGAACCTATACAAATTTTAACTTCTAATTCAATATGTTTAGCTGAAAACTACAAGAATAAAGTTAGATGAAATATTGTTACTTTGTAATCTGGACTATTTGGTGTATAGACCAAATGTGAAAAGTGATGTTCAGCTAACTATGCTGCAAGCAATCAAGCACAAGTGCCATGGCTGAGTCCATAGTTGTTTGTTGGCTATACAGTCAATTCTATGTAACGAGGTATATTTTCCATGTTAATTAAGCTAGAAAATGAAGTCTAGGGATGACTGAGGGTGACATTTAATTAATTTGTCATGACTGAGGTCGGGCTTCATAGACAAGATGGCTTAGTTTGCTATCTCTATGGTCCTCTGATCAGCTGGTTTGTTGGTCCATTTTACTGGGTGATATTAACAAGGATGTAGATTGCAGCTGCAGCCCATTGCATGGTATTACAATGCTGTACTTTCATCAATTCATCAAGATCAGACTCATAAAAATATCACTGACATTTAAATATAAGTACATTACAGTACAGTCACATTTAAATGTTGTAGCACAATGATTGATATAATTATTTCAACACTCCACTTACAGACACCAATGTTGATGCACCTGTCTCTGTATTGTTATCCATGTCCCTAAAATTACTGTCTATTTTTACATACCAAGTATTTATATATATAAATATGACCTCAGGAAATTGCATTTAAAGAGTTATGAATGCAATTATGAGTGACAGTTTGACTTAATCTTCCTCCTGGTTCCAATAATTTTCTATAGGCCAGAAGCCAAGCTATAAGCTAGATGTCTGATGAGGGTGAAGGAGTGTATAGTCCCCACCACATCACACTTAAATACAACCCTGGCCATGATATACCAAATCCATTCACATTCATTTTTACCAGCCTGAAGAACATATGTTTTATAATTCAGAACGCAAAAATATTGAAGTGATGTAATGTATCTACAGGAGTATATAAGTGGTACTGATGATGTAGACATGTCAACATTACAGGCATATTGTAAGGTTCGTGGAATTTGAAATATAAATTTTGAACACAGTGTTTAAAATATTGATAATTTTCACAAAACACAAGTTTCTTTCACATTTCAGCCATATCAGTCTGATTGATATAAGCACATTTACAAAAGATATTCCCCAAAAAGGCGCTCTCTTGAAAATACACTGGAAAGGTATGCCTAGGTTATAAGTAATCTCTAAAATACAATTACAAGACCCCTTCGAAATAAATCTATTGTAAAAAATATATCTACAAAAGAAATATCTATAATATACAGTCTACACTCGACCTATCGCCACCCGAATCTACCGCCACCCTCGCATACTGCCATCTAAACCTTTGGAACGGATTTCCCTCCTATACAATTCCCTTGTTAAATTCGCCACCCTCGCATACCGCCATCTCCTGTGTTTGTTAAAATGCAAATGTCCTGAATAGCTATATATTTCCCTCGACGAAATCACCATTTTGTTCTGTTTTTGGTGAACAAGGAACTCTTTTAAGTGTTCTATTTATAGACAGGACATTTCCTGTTTTCACTTGCAAATTGTACAGGTGACATAGCTTTACGCTTGGATGATTTTCTATCGCTGAGGTAGCTTGAGGTAGCTTGAGGTAGCTTGATTTCTACTCACTTTGAGTTCCTACTGTGTATTGTATGAACGTTTGGCTTCGTCAGTCTAGGTGAAAAAGCCACTGCCGAATACTTCTGGATAAAGTTCAACAGATAATAACGGATGGCAAGTGGCAAAAGCAGATCAATGACTACATTTTGTATTTCCAGAAATTTGTGACATATATAAAAATGTAGCCTATAGAATATTTGACTAACATTTTTATTATCTACGTGTACACATTGTAAATCGTGTAACGTTATTATGGCGAGATTATCTCGTGTAGATGAACCAAAAACGCAAACTTAAGGAAATGATAAATGTATTAAAATCAATACAATACATTTGTTAATTACAATACTCAGCTTGTATTTAATGAAATGCTGGTAATGCAATCTGTTAAACAATTTCATGGTTGCAAATTTCATAATTGGATACTATCACCACCCTCGTTATACCGCCATAGCTGCTGTGGACGAAATGTGGCGATATAACGAGGGTAGGCGGTACGGTGTAGCAATGTTGAAGATATCTCAAATTTCAGTGGATTTTGAATCAATAGACAATAGGATATAAAACTGAAAAGGTCATACATTCTCTCATGTGGTGGATTTAAAGATTCTCTGCAAAAACAGTACTTTCACATGAAGTGTGTAATAAAATGTTCTCAAAGTAACAAGAGTTTACGATGCTACAATGTAATGATCCTTTGGTTTTTGCTGAAGTACATGTCTGATAGAAAAAGTTGGATGTCACTGGCCAAGCCCTAGAGGGACATTTGACCGCTGCCACGGAAGAAATATCAAATTAATTCTAGACGGCTGCCTGGATTAAATGTCAAGTGCAAAGAGCGAGTGAACAATAAAGAATTCTTTAAAATTCAATTCATCTTGATAATCGGTAGTACAGATTCTTAATGGAATGAGGAAATCACCAATTACAGCTGCTAATTAACAAATAGTATTTTAATAGTTAATTATTGTGTTTTGAAAATGTTAGATTGTTCAGGACTGATGCACTCTACACATGCCTTGTTCATGTTTAATATCTGATATATGTTACATTGTTGAGAACAACTTGTTCATGTATAAGATTAAATATGTTACATAGTTGAAAACAACTTGTTCATGTATAACATTAAATATGTTATATTGTTGAGAACAACTTATTCATGTATAACATTAAATATGTTACATTGTTGAGAACAACTTGTTCATGTATATACATTAAATATGTTACATTGTTGCAATAGAACAACTTGTTCATGTATATACATTAAATGTGTTATATTGTTGAGAACAACTTGTTCATGTGTAACATTAAATATGTTACATTGTTGAGAACAACTTGTTCCATGTATATACATTAAATGTGTTATATTGTTGAGAACAACTTGTTCATGTGTAACATTAAATATATGTTACATTGTTGAGAACAACTTGTTCATGTGTAACATTAAATATATGTTACATTGTTGAGAACAACTTGTTTCTGTAATATACAGTATATAATATCAATATCTATTGTTCAGGACTCTTTGATCATATAAGTATGACAACATCAGTTACAAAGTAATGGTTGATACTGAAGTCTTAGACAATTTACACACCTTTTAGGTAGGAATTACATATCTGTTGAATTTTCATGAATAATTAAGTGACAGTTAGCCAGGCATCTAAAACAGGTGAAAAGTTTATATTATTATCATAATGTCATATATATGTGAAGGAAGTGCTATATTGTGGCACAATGAGAAGCTAGGTACAGCTAATGGAAACTGTATGGGGATGGGGCGTTGGACCAAAATATGGAAATAAGCACAAAATGGCTGTGGTGTCACTTGTTGAAAAAGATATGTTCAGGAAAATCATTTTCTGCCATCATCAGTGATGTTATCCACAGAGAGATGCTATAATATTCTAAATATCTTAGGACTTATCAAAAGCTGGTCCTCTAAGTGGTAGAGGTAATTACTGGACATATCAAACTCCTAAGGTAGTAATTTCAAAGACTTCGGACAGCGTTTGTGATGGTATAACCTTGTTGTTTGTGTCACTTGTCCATCCAGTCACCGGCCTCATCCTTCTTAAGGTGATCTGTTTTACTAGAGTAAGTAGCATTAGGCCTTCGTTGAGCCGACACATATCACCATAAACATGTGTTTTATCCAGGCCGAAACTGTCGTCCAGTCGGCCAAGTCTAGGTCTGTCCAGCCAGTCTAATGGCATTAAGTTACAATCCTGTCTATGTGGAGACTGGATTAGCACAGGATATAGTGGCTTTCAAATACCCAAAAGGCTTAAAGATTATATGGCAGTATAACTAGTTGTCTTTCCTAATAGTTAATAATCTGTATCAGACACAGATTTGAATGACAGCATCCCTGGAGCCCCAAAGTCCAGGAACTTTATTTTGATAATAAACTTCTGAATTATGTAAATTTCTCTTGAATTTTGAAAATCAGTAATGATAACACAAATTAATCAAAATCAATAAAGTATCTAGATACAGTAAATTCCCTATTTGTGTATGTCTATAGAGATATTGTATAGGGAGAAATTCTCCCCAACACACTATAGGAGATATTGTATAGGGAGAAATTCTCCCCAACACACTATAGGAGATATTGTATAGGGAGAAATTCTCCCCAACACACTATAGGAGATATTGTATAGGGAGAAATTCTCACTATACACTATAATATATAAAAACACATCAAAATATATAGTATAAAGTGTAAATCAGTATTAGATTTGGGGTACCTATATCACTGTATTTGGACATACTCTAACCCTGCCCCTCTGTCACTGTATTTGGACATACTCTAACCCTGCCCCTCTGTCACTGTATTTGGACATACTCTAATCCTGCCCCCTCTGTCACTGTATTTGGACATACTCTAACCCTGCCCCCTCTGTCACTGTATTTGAACATACTCTAACCCTGCCCCCTCTGTCACTGTATTTGGACATACTCTAATCCTGCCCCCTCTGTCACTGTATTTGGACATACTCTAACCCTGCCCCCTCTGTCACTGTATTTGGACATACTCTAACCCTGCCCCCCCCCCCCCTGTCACTGTATTTGGACAACCATGCCCCCTCTGTCACTGTATTTGGACAATCCTGCCCTCTGTCACTGTATTTGGACAACCCTGCCCATCTGTCATTGTATTTGGACAACCCTGCCCCCCTGTCACTGTATTTGGACAATCCTGCCCTCTGTCACTGTATTTGGACAACCATGCCCCCCTGTCACTGTATTTGGACAACCCTGCCCATCTGTCATTGTATTTGGACAACCCTGCCCATCTGTCATTGTATTGGGACAATCCTGCCCCTCTGTCACTCCAGTGTGTGTTGTATTTCCAGCAGTTATACCTACAGAGCCTTGTCATTCAGCTTTCTGCTGTATGCATGTCATGATGTGGTTGTCCACATAGAAGGCTGCCTTGTAGTTGCTGTTATTCGTGATATTTCTCCATATAGACTGCATGTATTCCTTTGGTTTCTGGTAAATACCTCAGTGTGACCTTGTTTGACCTTGTTTGACCTTCAAATTTGTCATTCATGGTTTAATTTTCAGCACACTGGATTTGGATGGTACAGATATGATTGCCACAATTTTGTGTTTCCTGTATATTGAACATTTATTTTCATTATGGCTGCTGTCAGTTACGAATTGACCACTCTACTGAAGTGGTTTTGTATCGGCAGGATAGCGACAAGAAGCCCAGAAGCCACAGTTAAAGTTCTGGCCTTTTAATATGTCTAGACGCACGCTTTAGACAAAAATCTTGGTAACAAATAGGTAACGTACCACAGCTGTGATAATTGCTAAATTGATTCTGTAATCAGGAGACTCCATATTTAGGTGAGGAATATCGGAAGTCTGGCAGTAACATAGATATATATGCCGCTGTGTAGATATAGCTGTATGATTATGTTGGTAACATTAACTTGCTCAGCTTTACATCAACATACTCAATATTTTTGGAAATAGATGTATAGAAAGATGAATCTTTTTCTGGAAATGGTACAAAATTGTATCTTATGGATTTTAACTAATTCGTTCATTCCTTATAACAAATCGGCAATGTGTTTCATCAACGAATGGAGACCTATTGTTGAGATACTAATGTCAATCAGACTTTAAGAATACATCTGAAGTAAGGCACAGACGGTTTTATCAACTTTCAGATGAAGAAAGTGGAATTTTTCCAAAGCATTTTGAACCAATATTAGACTACAGTTTGGAAATTCATTCCCTCAGCTGTTTCTCTGTCCACTATATGATGCTGATGTTTTGTAAAGGGGCTCCTTTCAGATCCAACCCTAAAGTTTGGAAGTTAAGCTGTGAAAAAAATATTATTGTTAGTTCAAATTTTTGTCATGTTTAAAACTTAGCTTCATTTTGAGCCAAATTCTGCAGTCTGATGATTTGCATTGACAATAAATTATGTAAAGCTAATTTTCATCAAAGTGACTGGCAGTGGAGGCATGTAATTAACCAGCATGTTATTGTTGTTTCTCAGTGTCATTGTAGATCTCTATATTGGTGATAGCCTGCCTCAGTGCCTTTCTCCTTCCTATATACTTTCCGGGTAGTTTTTGTATAGGTATAAAACCCTGTTATATGAAGCTGTATTTATTTTTTCTCATATGATTACCTGGTAAAAAATGATGAATGTTTTATCTTTTCTGTGACATAGGATTATATTTGTTTGGTTTTCCTGATGGAATGACGAAGGTAGGTCCATCGATAACGAATGAAGGTCCATCGATAACGACTGTAGGTCCATCGATAACGAATGAAGGTCCATCGATAACGAATGGAATGTAGGTCCATCGATAACGAATGGAATGTAGGTCCATCTATAACAAATGTAGGTCCATCAATAACGAATGTAGGTCCATCGATAACAAATGTAGGTCCATCGATAACGAATGTAGGTCCATCGATAACGAATGTAGGTCCATCGATAACGAATGTAGGTCCATCAATAACAAATGAAGGTCCATCGATAACGAAGTTAGGTCCATCGATAACGAATGTAGGTCCATCGATAACGAAGGTAGGTCCATCGATAACGAATGTAGGTCCATCGATAACAAATGTAAGTCCATTGATAACGAATGTAGGTCCATCGATAACGAAGGTAGGTCCATCGATAACGAATGTAGGTCCATCGAAAAACAAATGTAGGTCCATCGATAATGAATGTAGGTCCATCGATAACAAATATAGGTCCATCGATAACGAATGTAGGTCCATCGATAACGAATGTAGGTCCATCGATAACAAATGTAGGTCCATTGATAACGAATGTAGGTCCATCGATAACGAAGGTAGGTCCATCGATAACGAATGTAGGTCCATCGATAACGAATGTAGGTCCATCGATTACAAATGTAGGTCCATCGATAACGAATGTAGGTCCATCGATAACGAAGTTAGGTCCATCGATAACGAATGTAGGTCCATCGATAACAAATGTAGGTCCATCGATAATGAATGTAGGTCCATCGATAACAAATATAGGTCCATCGATAACGAATGTAGGTCCATCGATAACGAATGTAGGTCCATCGATAACGAAGGTAGGTCCATCGATAACAAATGTAGGTCCATCGATAACAAATGTAGGTCCATCAATAACAAATGTAGGTCCATCGATAACGAAGATAGGTCCATCAATAACAAATGTAGGTCCATCGATAACGAAGGTAGGTCCATCGATAACAAATGTAGGTCCATCGATAATGAAGGTAGGTCCATCGATAACAAATGTAGGTCCATCGATAACGAAGGTAGGTCCATCGATAACAAATGTAGGTCCATCGATAACAAATGTAGATCCATCGATAACGAAGGTAGGTCCATCGATAACAAATGTAGATCCATCGATAACGAAGGTAGGTCCATTGATAACAAATATAGGTCCATTGATAACAAATATAGGTCCATCAATAACGAAGGTAGGTCCATTGATAACAAATATAGGTCTATTGATAACAAATATAGGTCCATCAATAACGAATGTAGTTCCATCGATAACGAATGTAGGTCCATTGATAACAAATGTAGGTCCATCGATAACGAAGGTAGGTCCATCGATAACGAAGATCACTGGAAGGGTGCCTGTTAGTTTTTGTGGCTGCAGTTGTATAATGTTTCAATTAAGATAGATATTCTATTGTGTCATGTCATGTAATAAATTCTCAGGTCCCTGTGCTACCTAGCGTGGATGGAACCATTTTGTTGTTTTTGCTGTTTGACAACATGTTCCAAAGCATATATTTATGGCTCTCCTTCCGTGGCACTCTATCATTTTCCAGTGATTGTGTGTATAATTTGCATGTGTTTTTATGGCGAATGACAGGGTAGCCTAATGTAACTGTTACAGTACAGTATCAGGACGCGATATTATGTCGCAGCCTTATATTGTCGCTCAAATAATGTGCTTTATCTTTTTACCAGGTAGCCTTATCAGCTTTTAATTGCTGGATATGATACATGTATCAACATGTACCTATTTTTTTTAGCAAACTTTTAAAATATTACGTGAGGATGATGGCTGACAGATGTAAACATAAGCAGACAATATTGTGAAAGTTGCCTCCCTTGAACACAGATTACGCTGCATACGTGAAATGCTATGTAAGGAAGATTGTTTGTACATAGCTATCTTACATATATATATATAGGCAAACTCTATCCAGCCTTGGGAATTAAATATGAGAGAAATGTTACCAGGGTTACATATACAAAATGTATTGACAAACTGTATCTAACATGGGGAGATATGAAAGAAATGTTCTAGGGTTACATATATATAGGCAAACTATCTAACATGGGGAGATATGAGAGAAAAGTTACCAGGGTTACATATATATAGGCAAACTATCTAACATGGGGAGATATGAGAGGACAGTTACCAGGGTTACATATATATAGGCAAACTATCTAACATGGGGAGATATGAGAGGACATTTACCAGGGTTACATATATATAGGCAAACTATCTAACATGGGGAGATATGAGAGAAATGTTACCAGGGTTACATATATATAGGCAAACTATCTAACATGGGGAGATATGAGAGGACAGTTACCAGGGTTACATATATATAGGCAAACTATCTAACATGGGGAGATATGAGAGGACAGTTACCAGGGTTACATATATATAGGCAAACTATCTAACATGGGGAGATATGAGAGGACAGTTACCAGGGTTACATATATATAGGCAAACTATCTAACATGGGGAGATATGAGAGGACAGTTACGAAAATGTAGGATATCTTAAATTAACAAAATTGGAATATTACCGCTACCATAAGACAGGTATTGATTCTGTATAATCAAAATTAGGATGTTGGAATGTCATCTCATTTATGGAATTAAGGTCTTGTACTATGGATTCCTCGTTTCTTTTTATTTATTTTTTTACCCATTTCTTTTTCACTGGAATAAAGTGGTGAAGAAAGCACAATAAATGTTAACTTAATTGGATTGAACCTAGTAAATAACTATTATTCCTTGTCATATTTTGTGTGTTTCCTACGAGCTGTTATAAACATGGACTACTTCATACATAGTGATGAATTTGACAGCAGATTTTTACAGGGCTTTAAATGATGTCACATCACAGGCTAGAAATGAGAAACCCAAACACAGCAACTGCTGTTATATTGGGGAGAAAACCGCTTAACCTTTCTCCATGGTTTGTTCAGGAATTTTCCCGTCCATTAAAACCAGTCTGGAATGGTTATTGGAAAGTTTTTATTGTAACGGAACTCTCCTATGGGAGTGTAAAAATGTCTGCTAGAAGTAGAAATCCAACACTTTCCTTCTTTCCAACATGCTGGATACATTAAATAATTCAAAAATCTGACTTTGCCATCTTGGGAAGAAATATATATGCACTACATGTTCATTGCCAGAGAGGTGTTAAACTGCCATGTTAGACAACGGAAGCCTGGCAGGGTGGTGTCCTGAACATTTCCAACACCAGTTTTGGTTTGCTTGGATTGAAAATACACTTTTTGTCCTATATTTTCATCTTGAATTTCTTCACATTGATCTTATCTTTATTCATCTCCCTGGGCAGTCTTCTAATGTAATCTAAAGTGTAAAAGGAACAACAACAAAAAATCCAAATGATCCTTCAACATAGTCGCACATTTAAATATTGCTGTAAATATCTCACTTTTAAACAAAGGCTGTTATGGCCGAGTTTGTGAAAACACATGTAACTTAGAATTCTAAGGGTTGTCTTTGTTGTTGTTGAGTGTGAAAAGCTTTTTTGTATGAAAAGCATTATTTCACAGAAAAAAGTTATTCTCGGTGTAATTAATGGTTATTTGTGAGAAATGTTCTGTGATATAAGAAGGCAGGCAATCTGATAATGAAGCATACATATTGTTAAGATTTCGGTAGTAATTTACCACATGTATATGTCTGTACTATTACCATTATGATAGGAGATTTTAATCTTGATTATCTCCCTTGGGAGAGGTGCCCAGGTCTAGTTTCTGGACATAAATGATCCTATGATCCTACTTCTGTCTGGGGAAAAACTTATGGGAGTATTTTAGAATTGATCAATAAAAGTTAAAACATTATGTCATTGTTAATTTTTTTTAAATATTTGATGCTTACAAATTACTTGATACTGGCGAAAGGACATATGAAGAAAAAAGGTAAACCACCAGCGCGATGTTCGCACTAATACACCTTTGTGACATTGTGTTGTGGTGTATTACAGCTAATTAACTTTAATCCCACGGAACGACAATATGTCATGTCACTTGGGTGGATTGTGACAACATCATCACAACTCCACATTTTAGATATCTCAGCCTGTTTCCTCTCTGAACAATTAAGGCAGTATATGACTTTATTATGCCATGAATATTACTTGATCCTTTTAGCTCGAGTCGTTCCCTTGAATTGTCAATGGAAAGAAAAAGTTTCTCCACACATGTTAATGGGTTGTCTGCTTTGTAAGGTCAATGCTGTGATTGGTCCCTGGTCTAAAAGTGCTGTTTATAGGGCAGAACTTCCTGTTGCTTGTCACAGGTTAATACCTCCGTGTTGTTGATACTCAATAATGATACTCAATAATGCTTCCAACACACAAATCCGCCTGTTTCAATAATGCTTCCAACACACAAATCCGCCTGTTTGAAGTAGTCACCAAGATGCCACTTTTCGAAGAATCTTTATATGCTTTTAGCATTGCACAGAGAGAATCTTCAAAGATTTTACAGTATTTCTAGCATGGTTCTGTTGCTTTAAATTTAAAATTGCCGTCGGGCAAGAATAAACAGTTTCCTGAACTGGAGCAAGATGTGTTGTTACTCACTCTAATTTGATGGCAAGTTGTCAATCTAAGGAACTCACAAGTATTAATTGTGTTGATATATTTTTCATGTAATATTTCAGAAGAAATTTCCATCGTAGAATCCTTTGTTTTAATTCTCTTGTAATCCCACAAATCAACTTTTGTATGAAGTACTGAAGAACACAGATGGACTACAGTATGTCACATGAAAAGATTTTTTACCATGTAAGAGGTGGCATTTAGTGGCAATTTGTCAGTGTTGAGGGAGACAGGTCCTAGCTAGCACACTATTGGATCCCTCGGATTACAGCTTTGATTCTGTTCCATGGATTTGCTTATGAAAGCCAAGTGTTTACATGCAACGATATACCCAGAGGGACCTTTTTTTTTTTTACTTCAGTGTTCTCTGTTTTACTGGATTCAGATTAGTCATCTGTATCTCACCAGTACCTGGTCTTAAACAAACATTTAATGTATTGAATGTATATCCATGGTACAATTTAAAGAAATACAGACATTTGGGGTTAGGAAATGTTGTCTGTGTTTTATATATCTCTGGGATTCACTGAGAAAGAATTGTAATGTTCACATTTTTTTGTAGTCTTGATATCATGCTAAGTTACTACTGCTATGTAGAAATAGAAAATTAACTTTTAAATTGAAGTAATCATGTGTTTCAGTCAGCTCTGTTAAAAGCTTGACCTTTTGGTTATGTTTTAAGTAAAGATCAAGGTGAGCAGCTGATGTTGATGAGTCTGTAAAGTGTCCTTGGTTTAAGTTCTACAGGGTACATATCAAATCAGCATGGACAATTGATATATTTGTTTGTCAAAGACAATGCTTCATCAATAGATATATAAGAGAAATTGAAGGGACTTGTTGCCTTTTCTGTAAGCATTTATGCAAGAGACAGACACTTTCCATGAATTTAATCAGTTCATTTAAAGAATTAAAAGTCCACTTATTTACCATACTGGAGTATACAACTGTAATACTGATTTATTTGGATATGTCATGGTCAAGAAATAATCAACCAATTGTCAGGAAAATTGACATGAGTGATCGATCTGTGCGCCACCGTTTGCTTTGTTGTAAAAATTCAGTATGCCTTTCCATGATCCTTTTCTTGATATCTAGATTTTTTGCAGTAAACATTTCAAAATAAGCATGAAAAATGCCAATATTCTCTGTCAATGTTAGTGGTTTAAAAGGGATATCCAGTTTTAGTTGTAGTTTTAGTCAAAGAGGAGTTATCTCCCTTTTGTGTTTTATCACCTGTCCTTTTTCTGGTGTGACAGACCAACATGGCTCCCGACTACATTAGCATATGTATAAACACTGACAGTGGGATAACGTTTACGATCTGTACTCAAACTTAGGTCTCACATTTGATTGGAAATCTTTTTCTCGAGAGGTAGCATTTTACGATTGTTTCACATCCTGTTAATAGTACCAATAGTTGTAGTTTGATTGAAAAAACTAGCTCAGAACCAGCAATTAAACGTTGTTTATAAGGGTTGTTGGAAAGTTTAAGTGATCCATTATAATAAACAAAGTACATCTTTTTCTTTCTTACAAACTAATTTTTATCAAGAAAAACAAAAACAAAAAAAAGCAACCTCATCATAACAAAGACATTAACACTGGCTGTGCAGTTTGTCTCTCACTAAATGTTTAATGAAGCTGTATCAGTGGAGTTTCAATGACGCTGTGATATTCCTGCCCCCTTGTATCTCTATTGGAATAAAAGGCCATTCAATGATCCCCTATCGTTTTCTTACAATAAACATTATCACATAAGTTAACTGACATTTCCCTCATTATAGCCATTACTGTTTTGTTATATTCATACAAAATACCACATTCTCATAGACCAATTCCCACAATGCAATTGTGACATTTTGTTCTTTTATAAAGATAATACTCGCAGGTAAGCGTTCGATTTTAAAGTACGAATCACTCCCCCAGATTTCCTACAAATTGGTTTGTACTTTTGAAATTGATTGTTGACGATGGATGCAATCAAAACGTTCATAGAGAAACGTAACAGCTGAGTAGACATTAGGCAAAACGACGTTGTTTTATTGGACCAGCATCATTAGAGTTCTGTCCCCTGGGTATATATAGATCAGTCACTCGTTGAAGTGGACCGGTGCTTCTATAGAATGTTAGTTGTCATAGGAAGAAGTATTTGATTAGGATATTGCCTGTGAACCTGTGAAATTCTAAATGTAGAGAATCTATACTTGATTTGAATGTGTTCTTTATTTGACTAGAAAGGAGAGATAATTACGTAGGCCTCTTGGGCGTGTTTTAATACATGCCTGGGGATATTTTTATTTGACAATGAAGTCTTTAGCCGTTATGTTGGCGCCAAATGATCACTATTTTATAACTTGGTTGTGGGAGTACCGCTGTCCGTATGGTCAGGATCTACCTAACAAACAGGAAGTAATTCGTGTTTAACAACATTTTTGTAACTTTTTCATTCCTCGTGGCTTTTGCATTGTTGGTTTCTGGTCAAATACAATACTGCTTTGTCAGAATGTGACAATGACTTTATCTATACTAGGTAACACAGAGAAAACAATTAAACTAATTATATATCTATATTTATATGGCATTAAAATCAATGCAAGTATCTATAATGAAGACCCTGATTTGTTTAATTGAAATCAAGAGATCGATTGTGTGGTCAGAGTGAGATATGTTTGATTTTAAAGATCGAGACAGAAGGTTTAGAGACGATAAGATCGAGACAGAAGGTTTAGAGACGATAAGATCAAGACAGAAGGTTTAGAGACGATACATGAGAAACAGATAACCAATCTCTAACATAAGGTGTGAATGTCAAAGGTCAATTGCAAAATTTTCATAAAAAAGATCTAAGCTGCCTATTTGTTGTGAAAGAAAATTGATAGAAAGTTCAAAATGAACTATTTCAAGATTTCAGTATGATGTGGCCCAAAATGATGTGTTAGGAAAATTTATGAGGTCTTTCCACAGATATTTAGTATGTTGAGGAAATTCAATCCTTCAATTTCAACTTTAGTCCGTAAAATATGCAAACAAGGAATCAAAGAACTGCTTATTTTGAATACTTTCTCATGCAAAGCCAGAAATGTGATGGATTCTCTATTGATTCAGTTCGTCTGTGCCAAATCTGCCTTTTTATGGAACCCGCATCATGTAAGGCTTGCTATCGGAAATGGTAAAAATCGGCTTTCTAGTGAGCTAAACATACGGGATAAAGTTTTATTAAAATTCATTGTTATTTTGATAGATTTTCTATTTCAAATCTGCTGTGTCAATAGATCTTTGTTTCCGTGAATGATAGCAGACAATACACTGAATTGCAGTTTTGCTGGAAAGATTGAAATTATGAGTAAACAAATATGACTAATGAAGCATTTGATATTAAATTATTCAAAAGCCAATTGAGACATATTATTGATTTATGTTGAAATGCTTGATGCAGCTGTCAAAGTCTTAAAAGTTTGATAATGTTTAAGATTTGTGGATATTCTGACATAGAACATTTAGTTATCCCACAGAATCTTCAGGCGTTTGACAGATATTAATTTTACTTTTACCTGTTTCCACAGAACATCTCGTCATCTTTATCATTTCAAGGACAAATCATTTTCAAAACTTATTTTTTGTCTTAGTAAAAAAAGATTTATTGCTTGTTATGCCCCCGACATGAAATAGGGGGGTGGGGGCATATAGTGTTATCCATGTCCACCCAATCCTGTCCCAGTCCCGTCCTTTCCTGTCCCAATGCAATTTGTAACTAGCAGAAACTACTGATGTGATCCTCACAAAACCGTTTTTGGATGTCAAGTGCCAGTTGGGGCATTTTTATCTTATAGACATTTTTCATTTCTAGTTTTTAGATTTCATTTTGACAACTTACTGTTTAATGTGCAGCCATGGTCACAATAGGATCAAATTGATTCCTCAACTGTTTTTTGAAGTGTAATTCTATAGCTCTGACTAGAGTGATACTCTGGATGCTGGGTTGTCATCCTCCAGAAGGCCAGTTGTACCTCTTTGTATAACCCACTAACCCATGTTACAACCATCAGTTAGTGTTTGACCTCGAAGCAGCACAGATACACTCCTGTGATTACTGATTTACACAATTGTCATACAGATAGAACTCATACAGAAGGCGTCCTCCGCCAAAATTCTGCTGTGCTGGCGTCCTATGTTGGTATTAAGGGGTATTTTTTAGAAATTCTGTCTGATCAAGAATGTAGAACTGGAGTCCCTGAGGATCTACATTTATATTTGAATTTTTTCTATCCTTAATATCTGCATTATGATCTACTTGTTTGCTTGGAATTGGGTAAAAATATATAATTTGATAGTTATACACACAGAGATGAGAAAAATTTAAAACCACTGATACAAAATAAAATCAAAATGGAAGGGTTATTGATCCTACATTTACCCCTGCTGTAATGACTACCATATAGCGTGCCATTTTAGATAAAACCCAGGATATTGACCGCTGTATATAATGAGAGGCTTGATGTACTTACTATAGATTAAACCTGTATCTTGTACAATAAATTTCAGATTTTGTCAATATTTAAAAAAAATATATATATATTGACAGCCATATCGATCTTTGGGAAGTTATAGGTCTACTGGATGTTCCTGAATGATACTTAGGTGTGGAGGAGTTCCTGTTTAAGTAAACACATCCTTCCTTCAGCATAACTCTGAAGATTGATGAGATTTTGCTTAGAAAAATACAAGATTTAATTAAGCAGGAAGGAACATTTAAACAATTATCTATGATGAAAAATGTCAGTTATTGCGTCATTATAAAACCATAATTTGTAATTCGGCGATGTCCATATATTACGAGAGTGTGGTCCTTAACAGCGTTCATCGTGGTTTTAATGAGGTCCATCATTCACCTTAATTCTGGAGTAATATATTGATTTTCTTGTGGTAAAACCAAAATTTGTAGCACCAGAAACCCATACACATATATTTTTGTCTCTGCGTTACCTCCTGGTCCTCTACGTGATTATACAGTAAACAGGGCTGCCGTCATCTGCGATCCATTTTAGTGTTTCTTATAGCCTACCATTAAGTCGGCCTGATGGTGGGTATCTCTGCCTCTCCTGTTATGTATAATATGTTAGGCATATCATGGTTCAAGTCTCACAATACTTCGGCTTATTCAAGGCAAATTAAATGTATAGAAGCCAAAGGAAATGTTCAATGGTTATATCTGTCATGTTTGTTGTCAGTCAAAAATCCTTGTCTGATATTCACCTATTTACTGTCTGGCAGGTAATATTTTGAACAAAAAAAAAGATATGTCTTCCGTGAGTTGGAAGTTAGGGTCATAGTTAGATTTTTAACCTTAGTTCAGCTATTGTTTTGGTTGTGAATGTAGAAAATGAAGAGAAATATTAATTGAACTGTCAGTTCTGATGTGTTTCTAGGTTTAATTGGGATCAGACATGAAATATTTATGATATCTCAAATTCTTACTAATAAATGAGATGGGAACGCCATTGGTACTATAGCTATAGGAGTTGACAATATCCTGACCAGGTTTTGCATTAATTTTTGATGTTTGCATGTAGGAGAAATACTTAAGTCTGTATGTTAAGCTCACCTGGTCAAAAGGGCCAAGTAAGCTATGCCATGGTGCAGCATCTGGCATTCTTCCAGTGTCTGTCAAGCTTCAACTTTTCAAATTAAAAACTTCTTCTCATTTACTGAGAGTCCCAACGTCATTATGTTTGGCTGATAGGTTCCTTGGATGAGGCCAGACAAAGTTTGTGAAAACAATTACTTTGACCCATGTTCAAGCTAACTAAAAGTTACATGGGTCCAATTGATTAAAACCTTTAAGCAACTTCTCCTCACACACTAAAAGGCCTATAATCATAATATGTGTCTGTTAGGTTCCTGGGATATAGCCATGCTAAGTTTGGAAAAGAAATAGCCTTTACCCCAATGAAAGGTCATAGAGGTCAAATCTGTTAAAATATGCAATTGAACTCTTCATACAAACCATCACTCCTATAATTGTATTTGGCTGGAAGATTCCTGAGTTGGAGCCCCCCAAAGTTTGCAAAATGAAATTTCCTTGGCCTATGTTCAAGGTCACAGGGGTCAAATTTATTAAATCATTCAAACAGCTTCTCACAAACTAAAAGGCATAGAATCAAACTGTTTGGCGGGAAAATTCCATGGGATAGAGCCCCACAAAATTAGCATAGAAATAACCTTGGACCATATTCAAGGTCAACTGGTGTCAAATTTGTTAAATCATTCAAAGGACTCTTCTGATTAGTTGAAAGACAGTGAATTATCAAAGAAGAGAAAACCAGGTTACCGATGTAGGACCATTGGGCCTCTAGTATTGATATATACCTTGGTAAAAAATTTGAAAACATGTTCATCCATTCATTTCCCGATTTAGGAATCTAAACAAATTTTGTTATTGATCCAGGAATTTCAAGAATTTGTCTAGAAACTTCTACTCCGCTTGGCCTTGCAATTACTCAATTGTGTGGATACTTTTGGTCCCAGGGGTCAGGAAGGATTATTGAATTGTCAAGTGTCATGTCTGTTGTCGCTCACAATACTTTTTCCGATCCCCAATACTTTGAAACTTTGTCTGGATGATGTGACGGCACATTAAACTTAGAGGATTTCTACGTCTGTAGGCTTATGGGAATTCTCTATCAGTATACCGTATATCTATTCCAGGAGTTCTTGTAAAACGTTAGGGGGACCCAGACTTTAAACCTTTTGTCAATCTACAGACAAGATATTAGATGACGCGTCGTCTGCTGACAAGGAATATAGCATGTTTCATGGCTACACATATGATAAGTCTCTTGGTGAAGAATTGCTTTGACAGTATTTCTAGTTCAAATCTGTCGACCAACAGGTCGGCACTTTAACCGTAGGGAATACCACAAAAGATTCCAATTTGAAGTTGATCTTGAGAGCAGTAAAAATGTTGAATATTTTATAGGTTAGCAGTCGGTCCAAGCTATGGATTTTCTGGGGTACAAAAAAAGCAAAAGGGCCCCTTTTTTGGTAAAGAGGGGGAAACCAAAAGGGAAATTTGGTAGAAATTGTCCAGACATGTGAAACCAAGTTTTTAAAATTTTTGGGGGCTTTTAGAAAATCACTTTTAAAAGATTTTTTTGGGTTTTTGGCCTGTAGTGGACAAAAAAAAAATAAGTTTGAATTTTTTTTATTTTGACGAATTGGGTCAAAAAATAGAACTTTTTAATTCGAAAATTGAAAAAAAAATTAAAGAAAAATTATGGTTTTAATGATTTATGCCCCCAAAGAGGGGGTGTTCAAAAAGCCCTGGTGGGGGGGGTGGTTGGGCTGTTTGGTTTAGGGGTATCTCTGCCTCTCCTGTTATGTATAATATGTTAGGCATATCATGGTTCAAGTCTCACAATACTTCGGCTTATTCAAGGCAAATTAAATGTATAGAAGCCAAAGGAAATGTTCAATGGTTATATCTGTCATGTTTGTTGTCAGTCAAAAATCCTTGTCTGATATTCACCTATTTACTGTCTGGCAGGTAATATTTTGAACAAAAAAAAAGATATGTCTTCCGTGAGTTGGAAGTTAGGGTCATAGTTAGATTTTTAACCTTAGTTCAGCTATTGTTTTGGTTGTGAATGTAGAAAATGAAGAGAAGTATTAATTGAACTGTCAGTTCTGATGTGTTTCTAGGTTTAATTGGGATCAGACATGAAATATTTATGATATCTCAAATTCTTACTAATAAATGAGATGGAAACGCCATTGGTACTATAGCTAGGAGTTGACAATATCCTGACCAGGTTTGGCATTAATTTTTGATGTTTGCATGTAAGAGAAATACTTAAGTCTGTATGTTAAAGCTGACAGTGCAAGTTAAAAAGCATCCAATTGAGATTAAAAAAAAAAACAACACATGTTCAGATTTCCGAAAATCGTTTTCGAGACATCCCCCAGTTATGGTAGTGTCGTATCTAAGGACGGGCAGACATTTTTCTTTTTCGTTATGCATGGATACGAACCGCTATAAAGGCGCGTGCGTTCATTGAGACAAGTATCAGTCTATCGATACATGCGCAAAGCGACACATCTCTCCATTATTATATAGTATACGTTCTCAATACACACGCCAACAAGTTTTTGTTTTCATTGTACGCAATTGTAGAACTTGGATATGGAATTTGAAGAGGTAATTATATATATAAATATATATTTTATTTTACAATAAAAGACAGAAAAGAAAATTTTGACAATACAATAAATTTGGGCCTCAACAAAAACATGCACCTAATAAAATTATAAACAGAGTATATATGAGTAAACTCCTACCTGAGTCTTTACAACTGTTACAGTATTATATCCATAGTTTCCATCGATATATTTTCCGTGTCTTCGTATCATTTGTGCACATGTCATAACGCAATTAAAGCGTGACAAAACTGCACTACTGCACTACAACAGCCCTAGTGTAGTGTAGTGTAGTGTAGACAATATGAATACATCCGAGGAGTTCCGAGTGCTAGTGTAGACACGAGTAAAAATTGTAACTCCTCAGACTGTTTACTTCTTATCGAAATGGCTGCACCCACGAAAAACACGTGAGAAAATGGATAGAGTATTGCGGATTAATTCGTTATGCATTTTCAGCATTTATTTGGAGATTTTATTTTGAACAAGATTTGAAAGATAAACTGAGAGACACTGACCATCTTTCTGCTCAGGTTCCAGGTAAGTGCTTCGTCTGTTTGGTGTCGTTCGCGAATACAGTTGTAGGTCACGTGATGTACAGATGTAGTGTAGGTGATACAGGTGTGCCACCGTGAACACCTGAGGTTAGAGTGAATGCGAGTGTGACGAAGCACATTCTTTTTATAGCAGCGGCGGTTTGGTTGTATCCACGCCTAGCAAAAAAGAAAAATGTCTGCTCGTCCTTAGATACGACACTGCCATAACTGGGGAATGTCTCGGAAACGATTTTTGGAAATCTGTACATGTATTATTTTTTTTAAATCTCAATTAGATGCTTTTTAACTTGCACTGTCAGCTTTAAGCTCACCTGGTCAAAAGGGCCAAGTAAGCTATGCCATGGTGCAGCATCTGGCATTCTTCCAGTGTCTGTCAAGCTTCAACTTTTCAAATTAACAACTTCTTCTCATTTACTGAGAGTCCCAACGTCATTATATGTTTGGCTGATAGGTTCCTTGGATGAGGCCAGACAAAGTTTGTGAAAACAATTACTTTGACCCATGTTCAAGCTAACTAAAAGTTACATGGGTCCAATTGATTAAAACCTTTAAGCAACTTCTCCTCACACACTAAAAGGCCTATAATCATAATATGTGTCTGTTAGGTTCCTGGGATATAGCCATGCTAAGTTTGGAAAAGAAATAGCCTTTACCCCAATTAAAGGTCATAGAGGTCAAATCTGTTAAAATATGCAATTGAACAATTCATACAAACCATCACTCCTATAATTGTATTTGGCTGGAAGATTCCTGAGTTGGAGCCCCCCAAAGTTTGCAAAATGAAATTTCCTTGGCCTATGTTCAAGGTCACAGGGGTCAAATTTATTAAATCATTCAAACAGCTTCTCACAAACTAAAAGGCATAGAATCAAACTGTTTGGCGGGAAAATTCCATGGGATAGAGCCCCACAAAATTAGCATAGAAATAACCTTGGACCATATTCAAGGTCAGCTGGTGTCAAATTTGTTAAATCATTCAAAGGACTCTTCTGATTAGTTGAAAGACAGTGAATTATCAAAGAAGAGAAAACCAGGTTACCGATGTAGGACCATTGGGCCTCTAGTATTGATATATGCCTTGGTAAAAAATTTGAAAACATGTTCATCCATTCATTTCCCGATTTAGGAATCTAAACAAATTTTGTTATTGATCCAGGAATTTCAAGAATTTGTCTAGAAACTTCTACTCCGCTTGGCCTTGCAATTACTCAATTGTGTGGATACTTTTGGTCCCAGGGGTCAGGAAGGATTATTGAATTGTCAAGTGTCATGTCTGTTGTCGCTCACAATACTTTTTCCGATCCCCAATACTTTGAAACTTTGTCTGGATGATGTGACGGCACATTAAACTTAGAGGATTTCTACGTCTGTAGGCTTATGGGAATTCTCTATCAGTATACCGTATATCTATTCCAGGAGTTCTTGTAAAACGTTAGGGGGACCCAGACTTTAAACCTTTTGTCAATCTACAGACAAGATATTAGATGACGCGTCGTCTGCTGACAAGGAATATAGCATGTTTCATGGCTACACATATGATAAGTCTCTTGGTGAAGAATTGCTTTGACAGTATTTCTAGTTCAAATCTGTCGACCAACAGGTCGGCACTTTAACCGTAGGGAATACCACAAAAGATTCCAATTTGAAGTTGATCTTGAGAGCAGTAAAAATGTTGAATATTTTATAGGTTAGCAGTCGGTCCAAGCTATGGATTTTCTGGGGTACAAAAAAAGAGTTCTTAAAGGTCCAATTTGGTACCCTTTGTATAGGAAACACATTAAATGTTGGCATTGGATATGAAATTGTCAAGACATAGTTGACAACCAAATGTCTACCAACATGTTGAGCTCTTTATTGAAATCACAATACAAAGATTTTTGGTTTGTTAGTGTAGTCCTTAAAGAATTATTGACTGGACATTAAACAAAAATACAGTTTAGTACATTTCTTTTATTACTTTTAGCTTTACAGCCAATCTGAGTCAATAAAATAAGAAACATAAATTTCCAATTTACAGCATATTGCAAAACATATCTATTAATATTTCTTAATTGATAAACTTCATATGTGTATATAGATTTATATATAACCTTTTCTACACTAAATAGCTGAATCAATTTAAACACAGGCAGATTTTTACAATAGACATTTTTTATATTACTTTTCAATTTCAACAAATTTTATTACTTTTTGAAAAAGAATTGACCAACAGGCATAGCCTTTATTAGTTCTGATCTAAACATCTCCTTGATATAAATTTCTGTATGCATTCAAGAATAAACTGTTATTTGTCTTCGATAGAGTGTCTTGTGCACATTACATAATCGTCATGATCTTACTATTGTACTGTATTACCAACATGTCATACAGTATAATTGTCGTGATCTTACTATTGTACTGTATTACCAACACGTCATACAGTATAATCGTAGTGATCTTACTATTGTACTGTATTTACCAACATGTCATACAGTATAATCGTCGTGATCTTACTATTGTACTGTATTACCAACACGTCATACAGTATAATCGTCGTGATCTTACTATTGTACTGTATTACCCACACGTCATACAGTATAATCGTCGTGATCTTACTATTGTACTGTATTACCCACATGCCATACAGTATAATCGTCGTGATCTTACTATTGTACTGTATTACCCACGTCATACAGTATAATCGTCGTGATCTTACTATTGTACTGTATTACCAACACGTCATACAGTATAATCGTCGTGATCTTACTATTGTACTGTATTACCAACACGTCATACAGTATAATCGTCGTGATCTTACTATTGTACTGTATTACCCACGTCATACAGTATAATCGTCGTGATCTTACTATTGTACTGTATTACCCACGTCATACAGTATAATCGTCGTGATCTTACTATTGTACTGTATTACCCACGTCATACAGTATAATCGTCGTGATCTTACTATTGTACTGTATTACCCACGTCATACAGTATAATCGTCGTGATCTTACTATTGTACTGTATTACCCACGTCATACAGTATAATCGTCGTGATCTTACTATTGTACGGTATTACCCACACGTCATACAGTGTAATCGTCATGATCTTACTATTGTACTGTATTACCAACGTCATACAGTATAATCGTCATGATCTTACTATTGTACTGTATTTACCAACATGTCATACAGTATAATCGTCATGATCTTACTATTGTACTGTATTATCAACGTCATACAGTATAATCGTCGTGATCTTACTATTGTACTGTATTACCAACACGTCATACAGTATAATCGTCGTGACCTTACTATTGTACTGTATTACCAACATGCCATACAGTATAATCGTCGTCATCTTATCATACAGTATAATCGTCGTGATCTTACTATTGTACTGTATTACCCATGTCATACAGTATAATTGTAGTGATCTTACTATTTTACTGTATTATCAACATCATACAGTACAACTATACAATAAGGACTACATTGAGAACATAAGTGGAGAATGAGTGTCCACAAAGCCTTCATTGTAAGGTATCATTATTTACAACCATTCTTTGAGGATAAAACTGGACACAAAGATTGAGAATAAAAACCTTTACGACCCTTTAAATACATTTGCTTCAAATCCTGATCTGTTCATATTGATGGAGAATGAATATTGTTTTTTCTATGGAGGCCACACAGTATTTATCCACAGGAAACAATTAGTATCCTCCTTACTAGCCGTATTGATAATGTGGTGCTGTTACTCTATACAAGACATATCCAATGAGAGCTCAGAAAACCCAGATTTTGCTGTGCTGGTAAAGTGTGTGTTGTTAATAGGACATATTGAATTAGAATGAGAGCTTACAAACCCAGAGTACCCTTCTATGAAAAATAATCTGGGCACTCTTAATGAAAATAACACAACACACAGAGTCCATTTTATAAGATATTATACCTTCCATTGGGAGTCGACCATTTCTCGGTGCCAACCTTCCATTTAAAACCTTTTAACAGTGTCATGGTATTTATATCAGCCAATATATACATTATCTTTCTATTTAGCAGAGAAAGCCATTGTCAAGAAGCATTTAATTGTTCCACACCTTTGGGACTCCTTGACCCAGTGAGTGAAACTGTCAAAATGCAAATATGAGAGATTGTGTAGTACATGAGGGGCCTGTCCTTAATAGTAATCGAAAAAAAAAACAATTATAATAGTCCTCAGCTTCATCATCATCATCATCCTTTCTGGACAAGTTTGTGGAGGGGAGATTCATATGTACGTATGTGTAGAACGATATTGTCCTGGAGGCTTAATTATTTAATGGATTTTAATCAAACTTAATTCTAATAGTCCAATTCTTTTGTTTCTCAGATGAGTTTGTTTTCTGAGGATATCAGTAGAATGTTTTCTGAGGATATCAGTAGAATAGCTGCTATATATATATTTATAGAAGTTTTATGTTGTCAGTCTGGTGGCCTCATCTCGAAATTGATTCAATCAAACTATAATATAAGTGATCATGTAAAAATGTCTCGGGTAATTCGTTTTTAGGGTGATCGGACAAAGTCTGGGTCATCACTTTCACCCAGAGAAATTAATTATCATCAGTCTTAAAACTGTTAGTTAGTCAAATATACCACAAAATAGTGAATTTTGATAAAACTTAGTTGTTGCCATCACTGTAAAAATGGTTTGCTATGGTTTCAAATCATGGATTAGACTTAAAAAAAATTTCTAACCCACACTAAAAACAATGGTGGTTGATTCAATGGCTTAATTTTGGATGAGATTTTAAAACACCAGGTTGAATTAGTAATGTTACTGGAATGACAGTATTTAACAATAATAAAGCAGCTGGTGTCATCCCCATAACAACAGATTGTTGTGTCAGTTTTTAAGTTTAAATGTCGGAGGTTGCTGCTGTAATGACTGGTGCCATAATTGAGACTAATCCTTGCCCTCAGCTCTCACCCTTTCTTTCCGATAAATATTAATGACCATTTAATTGATACAAAGACTCATATTCTGGTACGTTTCCTGGAATAAAATTCACGAACAAAACTGAAACATATGTTGTAGGAAAATAAGAAAACTTTTTTTTTTATTTTAAAAATGTTGTTTGCAATGGCAATGATTTAGAAATTATTTACTGGAAATTTTCAGTTTTTAGATTCTCCAGGGAAATGAAACCTTAACTCCATGTTACATATATTTATTAACTTTCAAGTGCCATGACACTCTTTCAGTTCAGAGAAGTGGTGAGAAATGTCGTTATCTGTACACTATATAAAGCTGCCTGTTTACACGGGTACTTGTGAAATTCTTTTTTAATCTGCATGGAAATAAAAAATATTTGTCATCACATGATATATTCCTTTGAAGTATCTCGTTACCTTGGTGAGGATGAATATGTAAGCTACCAAGTAATGTTTTGTGTAAAAAGTAACTGGGATGATGTTACATGTTTACCCTGGTGAATCTGATACTTTACCTGAGTCACAAGGTTACCATAGTGATGTTGAATGATGTTGACTTTACCAGGCCCCGACAAGGTTACCATGGTGATGTTGAATGATGTTGACTTTACCAGGCCTCGACAAGGTTACCATAGTGATGTTGAATGATGTTGACTTTACCAGGCCCTGACAAGGTTACCATAGTGATGTTGAATGATGCTGACTTTACCAGGACCCGACAAGGTTACCTGGTGAGGTTGAATGATGTTGACTTTACCAGGTCCCGATAAGGTTACCTGTTGAGGTTGAATGATGTTGACTTTACCAGGCCCTGACAAGGTTACCTGGTGAGGTTGAATGATGTTGACTTTACCAGGCCCCGGCAAGGTTACCATAGTGAGGTTGAATGATGTTGACTTTACCAGGCCCCGACAAGGTTACCTGGTGAGGTTGAATGATGTTGACTTTACCAGGCCTCAACAAGGTTACCTGGTGAGGTTGAATGATGTTGACTTTAACAGGCCCCGACAAGGTTACCTGATGATGTTGAATGATGCTGACTTTACCAGGCCCCGACAAAGTTACCTGGTGATGTTGAATGATGTTGACTTTACCAGGCACCGACAAGGTTACCTGGTGAGGTTGAATGATGCTGACTTTACCAGGCCTCGACAAGGTTACCTGGTGAGGTTGAATGATGTTGAATGATGTTGACTTTACCAGGCCCCGACAAGGTTACCTGGTGAGGTTGAATGATGTTGACTTTACCAGGCCTCGACAAGGTTACCTGGTGAGGTTGAATGATGTTGAATGATGTTGACTTTACCAGGCCCCGACAAGGTTACCATAGTGAGGTTGAATGATGTTGAATGATGTTGACTTTACCAGGCCCCGACAAGGTTACCTGGTGAGGTTGAATGATGCCGACAAGGTTACCTGTTGAGGTTGAATGATGTTGACTTTACCAGGCCCTGAGAAGGTTACCTGGTGAGGTTGAATGATGTTGACTTTACCAGGCCCCGACAAGGTTACCATATTGATGTTGAATGATGTTGACTTTACCAGGCCTCGACAAGGTTACCTGGTGAAGTTGAATGATGTTGACTTTACCAGGCCCCGACAAGGTTACCTGGTGAGGTTGAATGATGTTGACTTTACCAGGCCCCGACAAGGTTACCTGTTGAGGTTGAATGATGTTGACTTTACCAGGCCTCGACAAGGTTACCATAGTGAGGTTGAATGATGTTGACTTTACCAGGCCCCGACAAGGTTACCTGGTGAGGTTGAATGATGTTGACTTTACCAGGCCCCGACAAGGTTACCTGGTGAGGTTGAATGATGTTGACTTTACCAGGCCTCGACAAGGCTACCTGGTGAGGTTGAATGATGTTGACTTTACCAGGCCCCGGCAAGGTTACCATAGTGAGGTTGAATGATGTTGACTTTACCAGGCCTCAACAAGGTTACCTGTTGAGGTTGAATGATGTTGACTTTACCAGGCACCAACAAGGTTACCTGTTGAGGTTGAATGATGTTGACTTTACCAGGCCCCGACAAGGTTACCTGTTGAGGTTGAATGATGTTGACTTTACCAGGCCCCGACAAGGTTACCTGGTGAGGTTGAATGATGTTGACTTTACCAAGCCCTGACAAGGTTACCTGTTGAGGTTGAATGATGTTGACTTTACCAGGCTCCGACAAGGTTACCATAGTGATGTTGAATGATGCTGACTTTACCAGGCCCCGACAAGGTTACCTGGTGAGGTTGAATGATGTTGACTTTACCAGGCCCCGACAAGGTTACCATAGTGATGTTGAATGATGTTGACTTTACCAGGCCCCGACAAGGTTACCATAGTGATGTTGAATGATGCTGACTTTACCAGGCCCCGACAAGGTTACCTGGTGAGGTTGAATGATGTTGACTTTACCAGGCCCCGACAAGGTTACCTGTTGAAGTTGAATGATGTTGACTTTACCAGGCCCCGACAAAGTTACCATAGTGAGGTTGAATGATGTTGACTTTACCAGGCCCCGACAAGGTTACCTGGTGAGGTTGAATTAGTAAGTTACCTGTATAACCATGATGATATTGGGGTTATAAGTTGATGACATTTGACAACTGTAACACAGTATTCACCAGGCTTACATAACTGTGGTGATGCCCTAACTCCATGACCACCATAGGATGTACATTATTGCAGGTATCACACCGCCATGGTTTTGATGTGACATATGTGCTGATTTCATTCGTTGAGTTTTCATGGTTGTGTTACCAGACCTGTACTATCATTAATAAATTGTTAGTGGTACTGTGTAACAGTATTAAAAGTTCAGACCTTACATTCCCCAACTTTGACAGATTTAGGTCATCTTTAAATGAATGAGTTTATTGATTCATGGGCGTATTGTGTAGACTTTACATGCCCTCCAACTGTCAGAGAGGTACATTGGTAGACAAATCTCGTGGAATATGTCTCTTACAATCCGATTGAGCCTTCAGCTGATTACACAAATTTGAATCCAAAATTTCATCAGAGCAAGGCTTAGGATTGTAGGGTACAGATGTCCTGTAAAGGAAGTCACTTCATGTCACAGTTTAGGTAATTTTGTTACCTGACATAATGAATTCATCAAAAAGGAACCAGTATAAAACCTTATGGGAATGACAATATAAGGCAGAAGGTTCTCCTACCTTCCTCTCACAAACATCTCTACTCTTCACCAACCAGTCGCCTCCCTTCCTCTCACAAACCTCTCTACTCTTCACCAATCAATCACCTCCCTTCCTCTCACAAACATCTCTACTCTTCACCAACCAGTCGCCTCCCTTCCTCTCACAAACCTCTCTACTCTTCACCAATCAATCACCTCCCTTCCTCTCACAAACCTCTTCACAAACCAGTCACCTCCCTTCCTCTCACAAACCTCTTCACCAATCAATCACCTCCCTTCCTCTCACAAACCTCTCTGCTCTTCACCAATCAATCACCTCCCTTCCTCTCACAAACATCTCTACTCTTCACCAACCAGTCGCCTCCCTTCCTCTCACAAACCTCTCTACTCTTCACCAATCAATCACCTCCCTTCCTCTCACAAACCTCTTCACCAACCAGTCACCTCCCTTCCTCTCACAAACCTCTTCACCAATCAATCACCTCCCTTCCTCTCACAAACCTCTCTGCTCTTCACCAATCAATCACCTCCCTTCCTCTCACAAACATCTCTACTCTTCACCAACCAGTCGCCTCCCTTCCTCTCACAAACCTCTCTACTCTTCACCAATCAATCACCTCCCTTCCTCTCACAAACCTCTTCACCAACCAGTCACCTCCCTTCCTCTCACAAACCTTCTCACAAACCTCTCACAAACCTCTTCACCAACCAGTCGCCTCCCTTCCTCTCACAAACCTCTTCGCCAACCAGTCACCTCCCTTCCTTTCCTCTTCTTTCCCCTTTTCTATTCTGTAGATCTGACATGTCCTGTCTTTTATCCCCCTCCTTCCTTCTGCCTGTTTTTCCCTGAACATCACCTTCTTTCTCCACCCTAACCACCTCCGGATGACTCTATCATCTTCCCCACTTATTGCCCCTCCCCAACATTTCAGTTCAAATATTGAGTTAGGTGGCAAAAACAGAAAGGGAAGCCTCCACATAGGAATCCCTAGAACAGGCAGATCTACAGGTTTGTAGAACTCCTGAGAGCCAAGCAACAGGCCTTAATATCGTTGTAATTTGGGGAGGGTTTGGGAATAATTCACTTCAATGTTTTGAAGCCATATGTTTGATTTAGTGGAAACCAGTAACAAACTGCTGTGATGTTTGTTTTCATAACTGTCATTCTATGTATTTAAATTCTTGCTGGCTGAAACATCAGACCATAGCTTTGGAGTGAAATCAGGTCAGTTTCATTGGTTGATTTAATCACATCCTGCTAGGAAAATAATTCAAGCAATGTGATAGGGAAGCACTTTGTTTATTTCCGTTTTACCTTGTTTAGAAACAGGAGAGTTGACTTGCCTTTGAGTACAAGATAAAGAATGTATCAATTCTCAACCAAAACCAGTAACCATAATTATTGCATTATTATATGTACCCCATAATGAAGTTAGGGGTGGTATACTGGAAATGGCCTGTCTGTCTGTCCATCCATTCGTCCGTCTCTCCATCCGTCTGTCGTCCTATAATCTTGTTCGGACAACTTCTACTAAAGTTTTGTTTACAGTAGAGACATAGAATTTGATAGATTTGATGAGGAAGATATCAAAAAAAACTGCACAGATCTTGGAAAGAATACAGAGTAACCTTCAGATGCTATTGACAATGAATCCGATATAGAGTGTTAAACTCCTATGATGACAGCGAAGAAATAGGAAGACAACGATCCAATTTTACTAAATCTAAATTCGATTTGGACGTCATGTTGTCCTCTTCGCTAATGTTTTACTGGACTAATATACAGGGGTAAATCATCACTTACAAATGGATGCAAAACCAATTGATTACTTTTTAGGTCACCTGAGACAAAGTCTCAAGTGACCTATTCTTATCCCCTTTTGTCCGTCGTCGTGCGTCGTCCGTCGTCCGTCGTGCGTCGTCCGTCGTCCGTCGTGCGTCCGTAAACAATTTACATTTTCAACTTCTTCTACAAAACCACTAAACTAAATTCAATGAAATTTGGCAGGATGCTTTTATGGCTAAAGGTCAACCAAAATTGTAAATTATATGGTCCCCACCCCCCAGGGGCCTGTGGGGCGGGGCTAAAAAGGGTCAAATTGACTAAAATTTCAAAAATCTTCTTCTCTACTCTCAGATATGTTGGAATCAAACACTCTTCATAGATGGAAGGGTCTTAAGGTGCTTTACCAAAATTGTAAATTTCATGACCCAGGGGTCTCACGTTTGCCCCTGGGGAGGGGGTAAACTTTACAATAGTTTATATAGGGAAATAACATTTTTGACTTTAATTTGATTTATTTCTGTTGGAATTCATTCTAATTTGGTATACATTGTCAGCATGGGATGACGGTTTGATGGCATAAACATGTTGGCCCTGACTGACCCCCAGGGGCTGATGGGCGGGGCTAAAAAGGGTCAAATTGGCTGAAATTTCAAAAATCTTCTTCTCAAGACCGAAATAAGGTGGAATCAAATACTCTTTATAGTTGGAAGGGTCTTAAGGTGCTTGACTAAAATTGTGAATTTCATGACCCTGGGGTCTCAAGTTTGCCCCTGGGGAGGGGGTAAACTTTACTATAGTTTATATAGCGAAATCACATTTTTGACTATAATTTGTTCGATTTCTATTGGAATTCATTCTAAGTTGGTTAATATTATCAGCTTGGGATGGCAGATTGAGGGTATGCACATGTTGGCCCTTTCTGACCCCAAGGGGCTGATGGGCGGGGCTAAAAGGGTCAAATTGACTTAAATTTCAGAAATCTTCTTTTCAGACCGAAATAAGGTAGAATCAAATACTGTTTATAGATGGAAGGGTCTTAAGGTGCTTTACTAAAATTATGAATTTCATGACCCTGGGGCCACACATTTACCCCTGGGGAGGGGGTAAATTTTACTATAATTTGTATTGGGAAATCACATTTTTGACTGATTTATTTGATTTCTATTGGAATTCATTCTAATTTGGTTAACATTATCAGCTTGGGATGGTAGTTTGATGGTATGGACGTGTTGGCCCTGACTGACCCCGAGGGGCTGATGGGCGGGGCTAAAAAGGGTCAAATTGACTGAAATTTTAAAAATCTTCTTTTCAAGACCCAAATAAGGTAGAATCAAATACTCTTCATAGGTGGAAGAGTCTTATGGTGCTTTACTAAATTTATGAATTTCATGACCCTGGGGTCACAAGTTTGCCCCTGGGGAGGGGGTAAATTTTACTATAGTTTATATAGGGAAATCACATTTTTGACTGATTTGTTTGATTTCTATTGGAATTCATTCTAACTTGGTTAACATTTTCAGCATTGAATGAAAGTTTGATAATATGCATATGTTGGCCCTGACTGCTGATGTGCGGGGCCAAAAAGGATCAATTAAATTAACTGAAATATTTCAAATCTCAGGTGACCGTTAAGGCCCATGGGCCTCTTGTTTTAGTTCATACCAGCTGGATATTTGTACAATATTGCAGCGAAAACAAACAGGTACACGGATCAAAAAGGTTCTGATCTAAGATGGCAGCCAACAAGTTGACAAGGTATCAATATATCATCATGGACGTCAGCTACCACGAATTTGGAACTACTGGTCCACAGATGAACCTTTCTTAGATCCATACATATCGTCAATAATGACAAAATATCATCTCATAAAAATTTCAACAATTGTCCTGTAGACAGAAATTAACACCCTGATTTTATTTTGTATGGCTTAGGCCTGACTGCCCAAGCCCCCATCCACCAAGTCCCAGGGGACTTTGTCCAATAGGTCGTAACCAAGTTACTGATAGCTGTAAGAATATAAACCTGATAATGTAATCCCAGCCTTAGTACCTCTGTAGTTGCTTCGAAAACAACATTGGTGTTTGGGACCTTTGAATTGGTTGCTGTATTTAATGTGATGAGAAGAAAAAGCGGAAAATTGTGTGTTCAGTATATAAAGTCTACTCCTCATGATCAATCGCTTATATTTTAACAAACTTGTCTTTTAAGCATCCTTGGTACCCAGAAGTCCAACGATACCGAAAGGATACCATAAATTGGAATATTTTGGTGTTGGAAAATTTTGGACCAAACAGATGATTTTATTTTGATGTGTCTAAATTTGGTGTTTCCAGCAACCCTGTGTCACATATTGACATATTCTGACATTCATGCAACAGACTTCTGCCATCTGAACCGGAGATATAATGTAATGTTTTCCTCTGACCTCCAATGAAGTTTTATTGTCATCAATCAGTGATGGCTTTTTATGTCATGGCAGTTCACAGACCACTACTGAAGTGTTTTGTTTAAATAGAAACAAGAAATTATTACTACAAATCTATTCATATATAGTCATTAATACAAGATTTAGAAAATCTACCTTTATTTATTTTATGACATAACAACACATTCCGTGTTAACAGATTGATACAAATGTTTTATTTTGTTTTCACATAATTATAAGCCACATACATTACCTAATTAATGAGCTGGAAAATGATGCAACTGGATATTTGGCATTTTAATACTGATGACGTTATAACTTGGTTTGTTCAGTTTTGCACTTTCATGTCTGGTGCCAAATAAACCAAAACATAACAATAACCAAAATATCCCTATTTATGGTAGTGGATGTCCTTGGTAAAGCTGAAATAAAAACTAGAAAATATTTGTCACAATTAGTATAATATTTTTATAAGTTGTGATCATCTCGGATATATGTGACCTCTCTTACAATTTTTTTGCCAATATTTCCCTTTAAAGTTCTTTAAAAGGAAATGCTTAATCGGAATTCCCATCTACTGGTTCCTACAAGACGCTTTTATTGTTAACCTTTTATTGTTAACCTTTTATGTTTGTCATTTAATAGAATCGTTTAGTGCATAAGTGCAGATGCACTTGACAACTGCTTGATATATAACCTTCATCTGGCAAGCCAGAAAGGACTATCAATTTCTAGTACGAGATTCATACTAACTATCAGTGTTAATGACTGAAACCATATGCAAATGAGATGAGGGTACCGAGGGGCCTCACAATCTACTTGGGCCATCATTTTAAAACTTTAAGGTGCCAATGCACTCATATTGAATGTTTTTAAGTTTTTTATCATATTCTTTAAGGATCCCTAAAATCTTAAAGATCTTATGCTATCATATACTGTCCGAGATAGAAATTTCCACCTCTGTACTGTGTAAACCATCATGATTTCAAGTCATATTTTTAATACATAAATGCTCGTAACAAATTTAATCTGAAGTAGCGGAAAAAATACTGGAGAAATAAATATTGATGTATATTAGTTTCAATTATGTGTTAAGTACTGCACAACCAATTTATTTTTATGTATAAAAACATTGATATTATCAGGAAAAGAATTTTCCTGGATGTTTTCTGCCTTTAGTGGGTGATTAGTTAAGTTAATTCACCATTTAAAAAAACATCTGTTTTATCTTAACTGTGCTTGTATACAGGAAGGAAATCTAATCCTCCCATGTTTGTTGGTGAACTTGTAACAGAAATACAAGTGTTTTGATGAGAATTCAGTGCTGATGTGATTCATATTTGCAATGAATGTATGAAAACCGTATAATTTATAAGTGGGATACTTACACTTACTTACACACAAGTACTTACAGGGATTGATGTGGAAACCATAGAAAATCTTAAATATACAAAATATACGTAAACTTAATAAAATGTTTGTGATAAATGGCAGTGGAGATTGATAAGTTAAACCATGAAATATACATCACAATATATAGGTATGGTGTTACCATGGTCACAGTATATAGATATAGTGTTACCATGGTCACAGTATATAGATATAGTGTTACCATGGCCACAGTATATAGGTATAGTGTTACCATGACTACAGTATATAGGTATAGTGTTACCATGGCCACAGTATATAGGTATAGTGTTACCATGACTACAGTATATAGGTATAGTGTTACCATGACTACAGTATATATAGGTATGGTGTTACCATGGTCACAGTATATAGATATAGTGTTACCATGGCCACAGTATATAGGTATAGTGTTACCATGACTACAGTATATAGATATAGTGTTACCATGGCCACAGTATATAAGTATAGTGTTACCATGGCCACAGTATATAGGTATAGTGTTACCATGACTACAGTATATAGGTATAGTGTTACCATGACTACAGTATATATAGGTATGGTGTTACCATGGTCACAGTATATAGGTATAGTGTTACCATGATCACAGTATATAGGTATAGTGTTACCATGACTACAGTATATAGGTATAGTGTTACCATGGTCACAGTATATAGGTATAGTGTTACCATGATCACAGTATATAGGTATAGTGTTACCATGACTACAGTATATAGGTATGGTGTTACCATGACTACAGTATATAGGTATCGTGTTACCATGACTACAGTATATAGGTATAGTGTTACCATGGCCACAGTATATAGGTATGGTGTTACCATGGCCACAGCATATAGGTATAGTGTTACCATGACTACAGTATATAGGTATAGTGTTACCATGGCCACAGTATATAGGTATAGTGTTACCATGGCCACAGTATATAGGTATAGTGTTACCATGGCCACAATATATAGGTATAGTGTTACCATGGCCACAGTATATAGGTATAGTGTTACCATGGCCACAGTATATAGGTATAGTGTTACCATGGCCACAGTATATAGGTATAGTGTTACCATGGCCACAGTATATAGGTATAGTGTTACCATGGTCACAGTATATATATATATATAATGTTACCATGGCCACAATATATAGGTATAGTGTTACCATGACTACAGTATATATAGGTATGGTGTTACCATGGTCACAGTATATAGGTATAGTGTTACCATGATCACAGTATATAGGTATAGTGTTACCATGACTACAGTATATAGGTATAGTGTTACCATGGTCACAGTATATAGGTATAGTGTTACCATGGCCACAGTATATAGGTATAATGTTACCATGACTACAGTATATAGTTATAGTGTTACCATGGCCACAGTATATAGGTATAGTGTTACCATGGCCACAGTATATAGGTATAGTATTACCATGGCCACAGTATATAGTTATAGTGTTACCATGGCCACAGTATATAGTTATAGTGTTACCATGGCCACAGTATATAGGTATAGTGTTACCATGACTACAGTATATAGGTATAATGTTACCATGACCACAGTATATAGGTATAGTGTTACCATGGCCACAGTATATAGGTATAGTGTTACCATGGCCACAGTATATAGGTATAGTGTTACCATGGTCACAGCATATAGGTATAATGTTACCATGGCCACAGTATATAGGTATAGTGTTACCATGGCCACAGTATATAGGTATAGTGTTACCATGGCCACAGTATATAGGTATAGTGTTACCATGGCCACAGTATATAGGTATGGTGTTACCATGGCCACAATATATATGTATGGTGTTACCATGAACACAGTATATAGGTATAATGTTACCATGACTACAGTATATAGGTATGATGTATGTGTGTGCAAAAAATATGCCACACTAACTGGTTTACATATCTGCCCATCAGGTCTGTTCCATGGTAAACCCTTACTTCCTAATTACTATAGAACTAGTAAGCAGTTATGATGACAACTTAATGGTCCTTTTATAGGCTTGTAATTAGAAACTTCAGGCTTAGATCTGATGATTCAGAAAGATTTGCTTGTCTTCATCACAGCAGGAGTGGAAAATGATTTTATAAAAAAAAAGTCAATATTTTCTGATAAAATATTTAATCAACTACAATATTTATAAATTTTGTTGGGAAGATGCAAGTTTCAAATGCTGTTTTAAAGTTATTGTAAAATACAAAAAGAAATTTTCAGGTTTTCTGTCATTAAACTAACAAAGCCTTAAGCTTTGATTGAATTCCTTATTATTTGTAGAAGTGGTTCTTTTTAGAAATATTTTATGGTGCTAAGATTACCTGGTATGCTAGATTGGGCGCTTAGATAATATTATGGTTCAAAGAGCATGTCTGAGATTTTCAGTAACAGCTCTGCTGATTAAAAAACTAGCGATCATCTAATGTTATCATCATTCATTAAAGGTTTCTTTGAAAATAGAAACATAGGCTGCAAGATATTTCATCAACTATCAATTTGTAGCTGAGACAACAATGGGACAAGGTTGGAACCTCACTGGGCAGAACTCCAATCCTCAGGGGGCTCCAGCCATCCATGGCCATTGTCATGACGAATTCTGAATATCTTGTGAACTATTTAGATTTCCTGGCAAGGTGATGTGGTGACCTGTCACCCAGATTACAATTTTATACTCTTTTTCTAGTACTGTGTCCTCTGTAACACAGATTACATTTTTAGCTCACCTGGACCGAAGGTCCGGTGAGCTTATGTCATGGCGCAGCGTCCGTCGTCCGTCCGTCCGTCGTCCGTCCGTCCGTCGTCCATCGTCCGTCAACATTTGCTTCAAATCGCTACTAGTCAAAAAGTTCTTATTGGATTTTGACCAAATTTGGTCAGAAACATCCTTGGCGGAAGAGGATCAGAATTTGTATAAATGGTGACTCTGACCCCCGAGGGGCCAAAGGGACGGGGCCCAATAGGGGAAATTGAGGCAATTCTTTTAAATTGCTACTAGTCATAAAGTTATGAATGGATTTGAACCCAATTTGGTCAGTAACATCCTTGGGGGAAGGGGAACAGATTTTGCATAAATGGTGACTCTGACCCCCCGAGGGGCCAAAGGGGCGGATCCCAATAGGGGAAATTGTGGCAATTCTTTTAAATCGCTACTAGTCATAAAGTTATGAATGGATTTGAACCCAATTTGGTCAGTAACATCCTTGGGGGAAGGGGAACAGATTTTGCATAAATGGTGACTCTGACCCCCGAGGGGCCAAAGGGGCGGGGCCCAATAGGGGAAATTGGGCAATTCTTTTAAATCGCTACTAGTCATAAAGTTATGAATGGATTTGAACCCAATTTGGTCAGAAACATCCATAGGGGAAGGGGAACAGATTTTGCATAAATAATGACTCTGACCCTCGAGGGGCCAAAGGGGCGGGGCCCAATAGGGGAAATTGGGCAATTCTTTTAAATCGCTACTAGTCATAAAGTTATGAATGGATTTGAACCCAATTTGGTCAGAAACATCCATAGGGGAAGGGGAACAGATTTTGCATAAATAATGACTCTGACCCTCGAGGGGCCAAAGGGGCGGGTCCAATAGGGTAAATTGAGGAAATTCTTTTAAATCGCCACTAGTCATAAAGTTATGAATGGATTTGAACTCAATTTGGTCAGAAACATCCTTGGGGAAAGGGGAACAGATTTTGCATAAATGGTGACTCTGACCCCCGAGGGGCCAAAGGGGCGGGGCCCAATATGGGAAATTGAGAAAATTCCTTTAAATCGCTACTAGTCATAAAGTTATGAATGGATTTGAACCCAATTTGGTCAGAAACATCCTTGGAGGAAGGGGAACAGATTTTGCATAAATGGTGACTCTGACCCCCGAGGGGCCAAAGGGGCGGGGCCCAATAGGGTAAATTGAGGAAATTCTTTTAAATCACCACTAGTCATAAAGTTATGAATGGATTTGAACCCAATTTGGTCAGTAACATCCTTTGGGAAGGGGAACAGATTTTGCATAAATGGTGACTCTGACCCCGAGGGGCCAAAGGGGCGGGGCCCAATAGGGAAAATTGAGAAAATTCCTTTAAATCGCTACTTGTCATAAAGTTATGAATGGATTTGAACCCAATTTGATCAGAAACATCCTTGGGGGAAGGGGAACATATTTTGCTTAAATGGGGACTCTGACCCCCAAGGGGCCGGAGGGGTGGGGCCCAATAGAGGAAATTGAGGCAATTCCTTTAAATCGCTACTAGTCATAAAGTTATGAAGGGATTTGAACCCAATTTGGTCAGAAACATCCTTGGCAGAAGAGGATCAGAATTTGCATAAATGGTGACTCTGACCCCCAAGGGGCCAAAGGGGCGGGGCCCAATAAGGGAAATTGAGGCAATTCCTTTAAATCGCTTCTAGTCATAAAGTTATGAAGGGATTTGAACCCAATTTGGTCAGAAACATCTTGGCAGAAGAGGATCAGAATTTGCATAAATGGTGACTCTGACCCCCAAGGGCCCAAAGGGGCGGGGCCCAATATGGGAAATTGAGAAAATTCCTTTAAATCGCTACTAGTCATAAAGTTATGAATGGATTTGAACCCAATTTGGTCAGAAACATCCTTGGAGGAAGGGGAACAGATTTTGCATAAATGGTGACTCTGACCCCCGAGGGGCCAAAGGGGCGGGGCCCAATAGGGTAAATTGAGGAAATTCTTTTAAATCACCACTAGTCATAAAGTTATGAATGGATTTGAACCCAATTTGGTCAGTAACATCCTTTGGGAAGGGGAACAGATTTTGCATAAATGGTGACTCTGACCCCCGAGGGGCCAAAGGGGCGGGGCCCAATAGGGAAAATTGAGAAAATTCCTTTAAATCGCTACTTGTCATAAAGTTATGAATGGATTTGAACCCAATTTGATCAGAAACATCCTTGGGGAAGGGGAACATATTTTGCTTAAATGGGGACTCTGACCCCCAAGGGGCCGGAGGGGTGGGGCCCAATAGAGGAAATTGAGGCAATTCCTTTAAATCGCTACTAGTCATAAAGTTATGAAGGGATTTGAACCCAATTTGGTCAGAAACATCCTTGGCAGAAGAGGATCAGAATTTGCATAAATGGTGACTCTGACCCCCAAGGGGCCAAAGGGGCGGGGCCCAATAAGGGAAATTGAGGCAATTCCTTTAAATCGCTTCTAGTCATAAAGTTATGAAGGGATTTGAACCCAATTTGGTCAGAAACATCTTGGCAGAAGAGGATCAGAATTTGCATAAATGGTGACTCTGACCCCCAAGGGCCCAAAGGGGCGGGGCCCAATAGGGGAAATTGAGGCAATTCCTTTAAATTGCTACTAGTCATAAAGTTATGAATGGATTTGAACTCAATTTGGTCAGAAATATCCTTGGGGAAAGGGGAACAGATTTTGCATAAATGGTGACTCTAACCCCCGAGGGGCCAAAAGGGCGGGGCCCAATATGGGAAATAGAGGTAATTCCTTTAAATCGCTACTAGTCATAAAGTTAGGAATGCATGTTCTAAAAACAATTCTTGAGGTCTTTCAGACCTTAGAGAGTCTGGACTTCATTAATCTTTAAAGCAGTTCGGATTCCCACACTATAACCATATGTAGCATTGTTAGAGATTTACAAATAAAACAAATTGAATATGAACATTATTTTGACATTTGGTCTAATCCAACCAGGTGAGTGATACAGGCCCCATGGGCCTCTTGTTATACTCTTTTCTAGTACTGTGTCCTCTGTAACACAGATTACAATTTTATACTCTTTTTCTAGTATTGTGTCCTCTTTAACACAGATTACATTTTTATACTCTTTTTCTAGTATTGTGTCCTCTGTAACACAGATTACATTTTTATACTCTTTTCCTTGTACTGTGTCCCCTTTCAATAGTATAATGATTTGCTTGGCAAAGCGTTGCTTTGGATATTTGTGTTGAACATCCACCAAAGCAAAGATGTGTATGAGGTACCCTCTCACCTGGCGGAAACAAAATTTATAAATTGACAGTTTGCTTACTGCTCACTGCTTGACATTAAGATTTTTAATGTAGTTTTTAATAAAGACTGGTTCACCCATGATCTGTGTAATGTGACAGGGTGTCATTCTCCCCTGTCCTGGTAAGATATCACTATAAAGTAACTATATATGACCTTTGGACTGGTATATAAAACCCCATTTAACAAACTCAATATTTTGTGTAAATTGGGGCTAAATTCGTGGTTGATTAAAGTTTGATTAAGACTAAACAGGTTCTGGTTTTGACAGGTTTTATTGCTAGTGTTAAATTTTATGAAGGACATATTGGTAGCTAGGTGTTTTCATAAAACATCTCAATCGAATAATATAATGAAGACCGTGAGGTACAGGTTAGACTAACGAGGTTGTTATTTCATGCCCAATACACCACCATGTGTGCCTGTGGAAAACATGGCCATGATTTATGTAAACCACTAATCATGTGCGACCTCTCCTTAACAATGCACACAACATGTGTGTATGATATGCTTTGCAGTTGATGCGTGAAGTTATTGCAGGGTGGCATTTTGACGAGCATATTATTGTTTCTGCATATCATCAGTGCTGCGGCTCCATTTACGTTGCATATTTTTCAAATGTATTGTTTGTTCTGACTTATAAGGTAATGTCTCAATGTCACTTAGTGTCTACATTTATAAGTTAGGTCTGTGTCATTTAGACTCTTGTATTAAAGGTTAATTTAAGTCAATGTCATTTTGATTCTTGTATTAAATGTAAAGTCCTTGTCTGTATTGATGAATTTCATCTTACTTGTTAAACAAAATTTTGATAAAATGTCACCCAAGGTACACATTGAAATCCTCTTCCAAAATGAATTTTTGAGGTAAGATTGGTTCAGGTGGTTTTCATTTGGTTGAGAATCAATATCACAAAAAGAAGACAGTGCTTGTACATGTCATTGAAACATTGGGACCGTGTCATTAAAACAGTGACATCATGTCATTAAAACAGTGGCATCATGTCATTAAAACAGTGGCATCATGTCATTAAAACAGTGACATCATGTCATTAAAACAGTGGCATCTTGTCATTAAAACATTGGGACCGTGTCATTAAAACAGTGGCATCATGTCATTAAAACAGTGACATCATGTCATTAAAACAATGACATCATGTCATTAAAACAGTGGCATCATGTCATTAAAACAGTGGCATCATGTCATTAAAACAGTGGCATCATGTCATTAAAACAGTGGCATCTTGTCATTAAAACAGGAACATCATGTCATTAAAACAGTGACATCATGTCATTAAAACAGCAGCATCATGTCATTAAAACAGGAACATCATGTCATTAAAACAGGAACATCATGTCATTAAAACAGTGGCATCATGTCATTAAAACAGGAACATCGTGTCATTAAAACAGGAACATCGTGTCATTAAAACAGCAGCATCGTGTCATTAAAACAGCAGCATCATGTCATTAAAACAGCAGCATCATGTCATTAAAACAGGAACATCATGTCATTAAAACAGGGACATCATGTCATTAAAACAGTGGCATCTTGTCATTAAAACAGTGGCATCTTGTCATTAAAACAGTGGCATCTTGTCATTAAAACAGTGGCATCTTGTCATTAAAACAGTGGCATCTTGTCATTAAAACAGGGGCATCTTGTCATTAAAACAATGGCATCATGTCATTAAAACAATGGCACCGTGTCATTAAAACAGTGGCATCTTGTCATTAAAACAATGGCATCTTGTCATTAAAACAGTGGCATCATGTCATTAAAACAGCAAAATCGTGTCATTAAAACAATGGCATCTTGTCATTAAAACAGTGGCATCTTGTCATTAAAACAGGAACATCATGTCATTAAAACAGGAACATCATGTCATTAAAACAGTGGCATCATGTCATTAAAACAGTGATATCATGTCATTAAAACAATGGCATCATGTCATTAAAACAGTGACATCATGTCATTAAAACAGTGGCATCATGTCATTAAAACAGTGGCATCATGTCATTAAAACAGCAAAATCGTGTCATTAAAACAGTGGCATCATGTCCTTAAAACAGTGACATGTCATTAAAACAGGAACATCAGTTCATTAAAACAGTGGCATCATGCCATTAAAACAGGAACATCATGTCACAAAACAGTGACCTCATAATGTCATAGCACATTGATGTTATTTCACAAACTAGTGGCATCTATAGTGTCATAATGCGGGTGTCATGTCACTAAACAGTGACCTATTAATGTCATAACACAGTGATGTCATGTCACAAAACAGTGACCTGTTAATGTCATAACACGGGTGTCATGTCACAAAACAGTGAACTCATAATGTCATAACACAGTGATGTCATGACAGAAAACAGTGATATATTTTATGCAATAACACAATGGTAACATGTCCCATAATAGTGGCACCCATAATGTCATAAAATTCCATGCCTCGTTAGTATCATTCTGAATAGATATGTACAGCCTTGTATCCACTATTGTATGAAGTGAGTGATCTGATTTAATTGCCACTGATGATAGCCCTGACAGCCTTATTTCACACGTCTAGAATGAAGTTTTCATTATCCATCTATGGTAATGGGAATGACCAAATATGGTGTGGCAGACGTAATGAATCCCTCCCATCATCATTAAATATTTAATTGAATGGCCATTTATGGACCTCATTCCAAAAAATTAGTTTGAGATGAATGACAGAGTACAGAACTATATGAGAGCTTTAATCTAGATCAATATGAAAACTTAAACCATTACAACCACTTGTTACTCCTTGAGAATGGTGGCAGATTTAACGCTGTACCAAGGAAAGCTCTCAGTATGTTGGAGTGAGGAGGCAATTCTAAACTATTACGGTGCTGTCATCCAATGTAATTTACATTGCGGTTACTGTTGTGATAGAACAACCAAGCACAAACAATTACATAATGAAATATTTAAGTGAACCAAGCAACATGTGCATTAGGAAAACTCGAAACCACTATGGCTGCATGGGTTTGTACTTTTCTGTTGTAGAAGGTTTTAATCTGTTTGCTGCAGATTAACATAAAAGATATTTTGTTTCAGAG
Organism: Pecten maximus; assembly: GCF_902652985.1. Taxonomy (NCBI): domain Eukaryota; kingdom Metazoa; phylum Mollusca; class Bivalvia; order Pectinida; family Pectinidae; genus Pecten; species Pecten maximus. Next base: position 9,016,884 of record NC_047021.1, read on the forward strand.
GTCTGGATTATTTGAAATAAAAAAGGTCACAGGGGTCAAATAATGAAAAAAAAAAAAAAATAAATTCAAAATTCTTTCAAAATGCTTTATTCGAATCACAGTTTGAAAAACATGCTCTTAAGAAGGTGTTTGCAAGATTTCAAGGTCAAATCATCAAAATTGATAGAGATATGGTGTTTTGTAGAATGTTTTCCCGCCAAATTATCCAAAAATTGCCAATTCAAATGTTTTTCTGTCATTACTGTGACACATATAGAGTACACCTGACAATTAACACATCTGCAGCATGAGTTACTGGCTGCAATAGATACACAATTAGTTGACCTTGACCAACAAAGTTCAAGGTCACAGTAATCAAATGACTGGTAAAAGGATGGAGATGGAGAGAAAAAGAAGAGAAAACAAAGGTATAGCATATGAAATTGACCATCAGATCGATAACATGTCTTAAAAAATAGATCATTTCCTGGATGTATAAATCCCATGTTTTGGGTCCAATCGACTGGAACTTCAAAGATCTTTAGTTGAATTAAATGCTCATCATGGATGGAAAGGTCTTCAGATGATTTATCAAAATTGTAAATTTCATGTCCCATAGAGTTCACGTTTCTCCCAGGATAGGTGCTAAACTTGACAAGAGATTATGTAGGAAAATCACATTTTAATGGAAATGATTCAAAATTGGTTAGAATTATGAGGAGGTACAAAGCTATACTACTAGATATACAGAAACTGTTTAGAAATGCCTTGAAATACACAGAAGATAGAAGTTATAAGTTTAAGAATAAGGTGACCGTTAAGGCACATTGGCCTCTAATGTTCATTTACTCATTTTTAGGTCATCTGACCCGAAGGGTCAGGATGACCTATAGTCATCATGCTTCGTCCGTCGTCGTGCGCCGTGCGCCGTGCGTCGTGCGTCGTGCGCCGTGCGCCGTGCATAAACTTTTCACATTTCAATCTTCTTCTCAAGTTCCACCAGTGGGATTAAGCTGAAACTTGCCTGAAATGATCCTGAGATGGTCCTGACCAAGTGTTGTTATTTTTCGGGTCAGTCCGAAATCCAAGATGGCCGCCATAGCCGCCATTTTGAAAACACATTTTAAACTTCTTCTCAAGTTCCACCAGTGCTATTGAGCTGAAACTTGCCTGAAATGATCCTGAGATGATCCCGACCAAGTGTTGTTATTTTTCGGGTCGGTCCGAAATCCAAGATGGCCGCCATAGCCGCCATCTTGAAAAACACATTTTAAACTTCTTCCCAAGTTCCACCAGTGCTTTTGAGCTGAAACTTGCCTGAAATGATCCTGAGAAGATCCCGACCAAGTGTTGTTATTTTTCGGGTTGGTCCGAAATCCAAGATGGCCGCCATAGCCGCCATCTTGAAAAACACATTTTAAACTTCTTCTCAAGTTCCACCAGTGCTATTGAGCTGAAACTTGCCTGAAATGATCCTGAGATGATCCCGACCAAGTGTTGTTATTTTTCGGGTCAGTCCGAAATCCAAGATGGCCGCCAAAGCCGCCATCTTGAAAAACACATTTTAAACTTCTTCTCAAGTTCCACCAGTGCTTTCGAGGTGAAACTTTCCTGAAATGATCCTGAGATGATCCTGACCAAGTGTTGTTATTTTTCGGGTCGGTCCGAAATCCAAGATGGCCGCCATAGCCGCCATCTTGAAAAACACATTTTAAACTTCTTCTCAAGTTCCACCAGTGCTATTGAGCTGAAACTTGCCTGAAATGATCCTGATATGATCCCGACCAAGTGTTGTTATTTTTCGGGTCGGTCCAAAATCCAAGATGGCCGCCATAGCCGCCATCTTGAAAAACACATTTTAAACTTCTTCTCAAGTTCCACCAGTGCTGTTGGGCTGAAACTTGCCAGAAATGATCCTGAGATTATCCCGACCAAGTGTTGTTATTTTTCGGGTCGGTCCAAAATCCAAGATGGCCGCCATAGCCGCCATCTTGAAAAACATATTTTAAACTTCTTCTCAAGTTCCACAATTGCTATTGAGCTGAAACTTGCCTGAAATGATCCTGATATGATCGTGACCAAGTGTTGTTATTTTTCGGGTTGGTCCGAAATCCAAGATGGCCGCCATAGGCGCCATCTTGAAAAGCACATTTTAAACTTTTCTCAAGTTCCAGCAGTGCTATTGAGCTGAAACTTGCCTGAAATGATCCTGATATGATCGTGACCAAGTGTTGTTATTTTTCGGGTTGGTCCGAAATCCAAGATGGCCGCCATAGGCGCCATCTTGAAAAGCACATTTTAAACTTTTCTCAAGTTCCAGCAGTGCTGTTGGGCTGAAACTTGACTGAAATGTTCCTGAGATGATCCCGACCAAGTGTTGTTATTTTTTAGATTGGTCTGAAATGCAAGATGGCCGCCATATCCGCCATCTTAAAAAACACATTTTAAACTTCTTCTCCAGTTCCACTGGTGCCATTGAGCTCGAAATTGGTGAGGATGTTAAGGAAGGAGTGCCAACAAAGTGTTGTTATTTTTTCGGCCTTGTAAAAACTTTGGCATGGCAGCAATGGCGGCCATTTTGTAACATGATTGCGCAATCATGGTTTTCCTGAACAACACCTATTTCAAACTTCTTCTCAAATTCCACCGGTGGGATTCAGCTCTAGCTAACTTACCAGAAATGATCCTTAGATGGTCCAGACCAAGTGTTATTATTTATTGGGTCGGTCAGATATCCAAGATGGCCACCATGGCCAACAGTGCCACTATATACTTGCTACAGAGAATGCATACTACAATAATATAAGGGTTTTAATTTAGAGTCAGATGACCGTTAAGGCCCCTGGGCCTCTTGTCTTTCTATCCCGTACATCCTTACTGCCATCATTTATCTCACTTTTATCCCCCTGCTTTAATCACCCTAAGTTAGCCTTCATCTGTCCTCATTTTCCTCACCCCGCCTTTTATCTTGACTCTACTTTCCCTAAGAGCCCTAATTTTCTATCAAATATACTTCTTACACATAAAAAGATCCAGGAAAAATAAAATTCATTTGGTAATATCAAATGTTTTTGATCTCGTTTTTTTTTTTTTTTTTTTTTTTTCTTTTTTATGTTCTAAAAAATACTTTTCATACTTTGATCAGTACCACAGAAATTTATCTAAAAATAATTAAAATTCAACAATTATTATCATAAGTATTTCACTTCAATGTACTTTGTTAGTAAGGTTCACACATTTTAACGGTGATTTCTTTGTCACTTTTCGTTTGTATTTCCATATGCATCTCAGAGGTAATAAACTTCACATTGATGAATGTTACTATACGTTCATGTGACGAACGTCAAAACTTAGCTCTATAAAAATTTTGTTCAAGATCGTTCTTTGAAGTTACAGTATTTTAGCTTTAATTATAAACTCTTTAACGGAGTTTAAAACATTTCGTTTATCCAAACGTTAACCTCTACCAGATCGGGGATCACTCTACACATGTGCCCGTGCCTGTAATACGCTTTTAATTCATTCAAATGAAATTAAAATCACCTGCTCTTTGTCTGCATATCATATACTTGCTGGATATACGTGGTTTTAAGATTACATCTGATAATTGCACCCGAAATCACGTCGTGTTCTGTCAAAATATTCACCGATATACTCATATAAACATGTGTAATACAGATATAGTCACTCGGACGCTTCTTTGTAAAACGTATATTGAAGTCAAGCGCTGTGATGATCTCGATCTCGATATGGCTTGACTGACAACAAACAGGCATGATCAAGGAACAATATTCCGGTATTTAAATCAGAATTACATCGCATTCATTGAAATGGTGAAAGTGAACACAAAAGAAAACTTTAATTTGTCTGATATTTATTTAGCAAGATCGTACGATAATTCGGACAACGACACAATGTAGCTGTACTCTAATCTGTTGTAGAATGATCTCGTAGGAGTGTTGTGTGTACAAATAAAATACTCTATTGTATACAAAAATCAAGATCAATACCAAGATCTATCATAAATATTTTAATTGATATAGTAGACGGCTTGAATAACTGCAACACCAAGATCGATCAAAAATATTTCAACTGTTTTAAACTAAATCTTGAAACCTGTGTGTTAAGCTAACAAAGCGATCAGGATATATGCTTAACGTCGTACCGAAAGTTAATTTCACCCGTGGTGTTAATTAATATAAGCGACAGTCGACTGTAATGGCAAATCATACCTAGCTTTATTGTTTATTGGAGTTACCTGTGTACCTCCCTTCTCACCTGTACACATATTGCCCCTCTTAGACTAAGTCTTATGCCCGCGGCGTTAATTATAACAATTTATATTGTCAAGCTTGACTGCCTTTCACTACGATCAGATCACAGGTGCCTACCCTCATTTAAACAAAACATCCGGATTACATAACAGGTACTGACGTGGCTTATACCTGTGTCAGGATTACCATCGGTCGGTTCACCTATGACCTCGGGGCCGTGATCTCGTTTGTTTACTTCGGTTTACGGAATCTACCGAGATTTGACGAGTTCGCTTCGTGCGATCATTTTGTGCAATGTGCAAGCTTTAAATGCTGAAGTAGTAATACCAAAAGTATGGAACAATAGAGGTTAAGGAAGTAGAATATAAAAAACAAGTAATAAAAGAATGAAATCGATACAGTAGATCTCCGACAAAACTTTTTTTTTATCCCATGATGCAACAAACAGCGAGATTTTAGCGGGAAGTCTGATAGCCATGTTTGAATTTCACCGGATGTTTATCTACGGAAGAAACATAAACAAACACGATTTTGATATAGAATAGCCTAAAAACGAAATTCATTTTCTTGCCTAACTGGAGAAGATCGACTATCTGTCTGTAAGTGGCCAAAGAATATCAGCTTTCTTGTTGTTTTTGGCAACAAATGCTCATTTTCACCCGAAAATATCACAGATATCGCGACCAGGTAAGTTTACAATTTTATTATTTAAATCTATTTCGTCTTCTGCACGTTCCTACATCGTTTCACATTATATAGGTGAATAGGGGCCTACACATGTTAATATTAATACTTGATTACTTCGTGTTTCAGGGTTTTCATAATGAATTCATCACCGATTACAGTTTACACGGCCCGAGTTTAATTAACAAAGAACTGCTAGATCCACGTGTGTTTCAATCGTAAGTATTCAATTTACAGATTTATGCTACCATACGCCTGGGATTTTATAAGCATCCTGATTGATAGCACCCAAATATTGAGAACAAGAAGAATTTTATTTCTTTATTGACGAACTTCGACGTAGTTATATTGTATTTTTATTTCTGTCACGTAACGGTAAATTCGTAATATCTTTACTACATATTTCATGCATTTTGACAAATTTCCAATTAATTTTTATGACTTCGTTTTTCAATGGAATTTATTGAAATTTCACTTGCATGTAAAGAATTATTTGCTTATTCATCTAATAATATTTACAGAATTTTTTGTAGTTGATTTCAAGAGATATTGCATAAAATTTAAAAAAAAAAATAGCAATGACATTTTTAAGTTAGAATATAAGAACGAAAGTAACGTCACATTTAAGAACGAAAGTAACGTCACATTTCGGGCAACATGTGTATATCTATCTATTTTAGGGAACATATGTAAAAATATCGGTAAATGAGCTAATAATTGTCTACTATAGTATATGGAATTTGAAGAAAATACATTCAAAAACGAAGTCAATAAAATCCATTGAAAATTTGTTGTATGTCATGATCATGATCAATTCACAAAAAAATGATCTCAAGAAATGATTGAATAAAAAAAATCTGTGTTTTGGAGTATTTTGATAGTTAGTTGCATAATTTAAGATGAAACAAACTGTCAGAGAATTCTGGAGTAGCTTGATTTTTATTAAAGTACTTATCCTTATAATTAAAAGTTTTATGTTGTAGCTTTAAACTTGTATACCTGTGGCTAGCTTTTCTTGATAAAAAGACTTCCAAGCAGACATGCATGTAATAAATGACAGTAAAGTGATCAGGTGCATATATAAGGAAAATTATCTACATTTTTATATTAAACAAATCTTCACAATTATTCTAAGTTTTGATATAAAAAATATTTTAAAATTTTCTCTTTCTTCCAACAGATTATGCAGTACATTCTGAAGTGAGGGAAAGCTTAAAGATATTGCATTGTGGTCCGAATTGAGGGCAATGATTCGCATAAAGCAAAAAAGGAATGAAGAAAATCAGACATTTTATTTTTCGAATTCACACTTACTTGGATTTGACCAGTTTAAGCAAGCAACATTATGCATATACCATACTTCATTGTATTCAGTATGCATTTATGCATCGTTCTTTATTTACATTTTTTTGTTGTGTTTCCTGAAGAGGAATTATGATTCGACAATTTTTACAAATGTTATTGCCCTTTTTATTTAGAATAGTATATTTTTTTTGTCTGGATCTCCTACATACACATGATATAAAATTGTGTTTTTATCAAAAGTTATTGCCCTTATACATAGATGTCCATCTGTAAATCCTTAACCTCACCCTTAAACAAATTTCGAGCTTATTAGATCAAGACTTGGCATGAAATTATACTCAGTGGAATTGTGATTGGATAACTAATCTTGTATTTCAATGTTTGTTTTCACTTGATACAATTGTGCATTTCTCTTAGGAATGGGACTGATGTATGTATTGTTTAAGCATGCAGTATTCTCATTTAAGCTTATCTCCTATATTTTCAGAACTAATTTCCTACACCATTAAATTAAGTCCCTTTTTTTGGTAATTTCTTCCTACTTTTTCAGTACTTTTTTGGTACTTTTCTTTTTCAGTACAAATTTCCTACTTTTTTAGTACTATTTTCCTACTTTTCTAGTACTTTTTTCCTACTTTTCCACTACTTTTTCAGTACTAATTTCCTACCTTATTGGTACTTTTTTCCTACTTTTTCAGTCCTAATTTCCTTCTTTTCAATACCATTTTCCTACTTTTTTTATACTTTTTCAGTACAAATTTCCTACCTTTTTAGTACTATTTTCCTACTTTTCTAGTACTTTTTTCCTACTTTTCCACTACTTTTTCAGTACTAATTTCCTACCTTATTGGTACTTTTTTCCTACTTTTTCAGTACTAATTTCCTGCTTTTTTAGTTCTATTTTCCTACTTTTCTAGTACTTTTTTCCTACTTTTCCACTACTTTTTCAGTACTAATTTCCTACCTTATTGGTACTTTTTTCCTACTTTTTCAGTGCTAATTTCCTGCTTTTTCTGTACCATTTTCATACTTTTTTTGTACTTTTGTACTTTTTTTGTACTTTATGGACTTACCTGTAAAAGTACTAAAAAAGTATAAAAGCACAAAAAAAGTACACCATCAATTTGGCCCTGTGCACTTTATACTATTATTGTACTTTTAATGTACTTTTTCTGTACTATATTTGTGCTTTTTCTGTACTTAATGAAAACAATAAAATGTACTGAAGGTATACTTTTGTTAGACTTTTTTTGTACTTTAGTACTTTTTTTGACTCAATTTGGAACCGTGTTGGAATATCGGTTCCAAATTGAGTCAAAAAAAGCATACTTTTTCTATGCTTTTTTAGTACTTTTTTCCCATACTTTTTTTGTACTTTATTTCGGTGTGGGTAAGGTGACCGTTAAGGCGCATAGGCCTCTAATGTTCATTTACTCATTCTTTCTTTCTATCCCGTACATCCTTACTGCCATCATTTATCTCACTTTTATCCCCGTGCTTTAATCACCCAAAGTTAGCCTTCATCTGTCCTCAGTTTCCTCACCCCGCCTTTTATCTTGACTCTACTTTCCCTAAGAGCCCTAATTTTCTATCAAATATACTTCTGACACATAAAAAGATCCATGAAAAATATAATTCATTGTATTGTAATTTATAAATGTGACAGTCTATCTTGGATCACTTGTTCTTCCTTCCCTTAGCTGACTACATTTATCCCTGTCAATTTTCTGTGTCAGTTCAGATTCTACTTCCTAAATATAAAGAGAACAAAAAAAGACAACTTAAATAAAGTTGTAATTCATAAATATCAGTATTTATCTGGAGAATCAACACACACACACCTAACAGGGAAGTGTTGCATGACAGTTCAAAATTCTACACTTCTAATTGAATTTCATCTCTGAAACCTTCCGATATAAATCATAACCTATTATCAGACATGCACGATCTAGTTTCCCAAAAGCCATTGTCAGTCTCCCAAAGGTCGTAATGTGGTGTCTAATTCACAGACCATGCAACTTTATTTGATTGATGACTTGTGCAAATGTTATGGTATCCATATGCCCTAACGCATGTATTTGTATTGAAAACAGATGATATATTACAGGACTATTATGCCTTTTCCTAGCTAGGGAATATGCTTGAGAAATAAATAAGTGCAAGTTCATTTGAAAGTTAGAGAAATCAAACCACTTCAGTTATCAAGAGCTGAATTTAGTCACTTCAGATTTAAATGTGGAATTGGTTGCTGTGTATTACAGAGGTCCAGTCGTTTGTAGTCACTGGAGATAGTACAGAGGTCTAGTTGTTTGTAGTCACAGGAGATATGACAGATGTCCAGTCATTTGTAGTCACGGGAGATATTACAGAGGTCCAGTTGTTTGTAGTCACGGGAGATATTACAGATGTCCAGTCGTTTGTAGTCACGGGAGATATTACAGAGGTCCAGTTGTTTGTAGTCACGGGAGATATTACAGAGGTCCAGTTGTTTGTAGTCACGGGAGATATTACAGAGGTCCAGTTGTTTGTAGTCACGGGAGATATTACAGAGGTCTAGTTGTTTGTAGTCACGGGAGATATTACAGAGGTCCAGTTGTTTGTAGTCACAGAGATATTACAGAGGTCTAGTTGTTTGTAGTCATGGGAGATATTACAGAGGTCCAGTTGTTTGTAGTCACAGAGATATTACAGAGGTCCAGTCGTTTGTAGTCACTGGAGATATTACAGAGGTCCAGTCGTTTGTAGTCACGGGAGATATTACAGAGGTCCAGTTGTTTGTAGTCACAGAGATATTACAGAGGTCCAGTTGTTTGTAGTCACGGGAGATATTACAGAGGTCCAGTCGTTTGTAGTCACGGGAGATATTACAGAGGTCCAGTTGTTTGTAGTCACAGAGATATTACAGAGGTCCAGTTGTTTGTAGTCACGGGAGATATTACAGAGGTCTAGTTGTTTGTTGTCACGGGAGATAGTACAGAGATCCAGTTGTTTGTAGTCACATGAGATATTACAGAGGTCCAGTTGTTTGTTGCCACGGGAGATATTACAGAGGTCCAGTTGTTTGTGATCACGGGAGATATTACAGAGGTCTAGTTATTTGTAGTCACTGGAGCTATTACAGAGGTCCAGTTGTTTGTCGTCACGGCAGATATTACAGAGGTCCAGTTGTTTGTAGTCACGGGAGATATTACAGAGGTCCAGTCGTTTGTAGTCACTGGAGATATTACAGAGGTCTAGTTGTTTGTAGTCACAGAGATATTACAGAGGTCTAGTTGTTTGTAGTCACGGGATATAACAGAGGTCCAGTTGTTTGTAGTCACAGAGATATTACAGAGGTCCAGTTATTTGTAGTCACTGGAGATATTACAGAGGTCCAGTTATTTGTAGTCACAGAGATATTACAGAGGTCCAGTTATTTGTGATCACGGGAGATATTACAGAGGTCCAGTTATTTGTAGTCACAGAGATATTACAGAGGTCCAGTTGTTTGTAGTGACGGGAGATATTACAGAGGTCTAGTTGTTTGTAGTCACAGAGATATTACAGAGGTCCAGTTGTTTGTAGTCATGGGAGATATTACAGAGGTCCAGTCGTTTGTAGTCACGGGAGATATTACAGAGGTCCAGTTGTTTGTAGTCACAGATTGTTTAATTGCTTCTGCTTTACAGTTGAATGTGGGATCAGTTTACTTTTTACAGTTTAATTAATATAAATACGTTAAAACAACCACAACAGTGTCGCAGTTGACTAGAAATATTTTGTTCGATATGGTACGAGACTCACCGCATTTTCCAGCATGACGCTTAACACTAGTGTGTGGGGAAAAGTATATGAAAGTGAATTTCACAGGAAATATCATGTCTTGATTAGTTTCATTCAGCTCAGAGCTGTGGCTGATTAAACAAAATTTTAATTGCTAGCAATATTAATACTTTTCATAATTGTAGGATTAAAATGAATTTGAAAGATTAGTTGTAAACTAACCAAGCATTTCCGTGTGTGTTGTGGGTTATTCTGTTGGCGTTTAGGAGCTGGCAGTTATTGAGGGGTTAATTCGCACTGTGAGATATGCCATTAGACTTTTGAAAATGGATGCTGCGAAAAAGAAAATATTGGCAACTAACTATACTTGTGTGATGTTCATTGCTGTTTAGCTCCACAGATAATCTGTTTTTGTATGAGAAGTCGTTTGCTGTTTCCTGGCAAATACACTTTTCAATAGAAATATCCATTTTCAAATGATCAATATTGAATTCTATTGAGCCCCATTTTTAGTTGTGGTTCCGATAGTCTACTGTATAGAAATGCATGTTTGGTATAGATGGCGCCAGAACGGTAGGAATCTGAGAATGCCGAAGGATTGGAATAAAAGATTTTAAATTTGTCTTTAGTTGCAAACTTCTGAGAAAGATGTTGTGTTTACTCTCATTCTATATATATAAAATCATTATAATCTGAACAGATTAAACAGTACGGAAACTACCATTGCCATGGGCTGACTATAATCTGAACAGATTAAACAGTACGGAAACTACCATTGCCATGGACTGACTATAATCTGGACAGATTAAACAGTACGGAAACTACCATTGCCATGGACTGACTATAATCTGGACAGATTAAACAGTACGGAAGCTACCATTGCCATGGACTGACTATAATCTGGACAGATTAAACAGTACGGAAACTACCATTGCCATGGACTGACTATAATCTGGACAGATTAAACAGTACGGAAACTACCATTGCCATGGGCTGACCATAAATATTGCAGCATAAATTTGGTAGACTTCCTGTGATGGCGTGATCACAGCATAAATATGGTAGACTTTTTTGCTTCCTGTTTGTCTTTTTTGCTATCATAAAGATATACATATCTTGAAAATCTAATAATGTACAATGTATTAGCTTGATATACAATATTAATGTAATAATAAATTCGCTTTGTTGGTGTTTTAATCTTGTTATGCAATTGAATTTCAAGGATGGAAATGTGATTATCACCTCTCCCCAAGGACACGGCTTACATCGAATGCTATTTCATTTTTATAAGTATGTATTTTATCACAAAATGGGGACCACAAGGTATAAACAGCTATGCTATTTCATTTCATATATATTATTTTCTAAGAAGAAATTGTAAGACTATAGGTGTAATTATTCTTGGATAATAGAAAAAAAAGTTACAATGAAGATAACAGATGTTTAAAAATACTATAAAAAGATAAAAGTCTTTTATCAAAGCAGCACCATAGTCTTATTGTTTTATATTCACGAAACATAGATTTAACTTCTTATAGGTTTAACTGCCTTTAAACAAATATAGAATCTGCAAACTGTGCTTGGAAAATTGGCACACAATTCCAAGCTCTATAAATCATTCATATAAACTAGATAATCATCCTTAGTTACATAAGTTAGTTTTGCATGCACCAATTATTTGAACAAAAGTCTGAACATTCCTTGAGAAGACTGAGATTGTTAGCCATTTTAATTCTACGTTTCCCTTACATACAGTAGTACTATCATAATGCAGACAGTTTTCTCTCCCACTATTTGTTTCTTTTCTCATTCCTATGGTATTGTTCCTTTGATAATAATTTGTCCAGTAGCATAGATTCTTAATCTTTTTTACATATACTTAAATAGTTACATTTATATACTTCAAAAAAATCAAAACACCAAAATGTACGTATACATCAAAAGTGATGAAAATAAAAAGCACCAAAATTTATATAATCATACATTAAAAAAAAACTAAAACAGTAAAATGTCAAGAACAGAAAAGATTCACGAAATGAAAATAGTCCTTTATTTCCAATGAACACTTTAATAAAAGATCTCTTATCATTAAATAGATGTCCTTTTTAGAGCACCTGCCCAAAGGCAAGCCATCGTCCCGTCGTCCTTCCGGCGTCAACTTTTCCATTTAAACAACTTCTCAATAACCTAGCAGCCCAGAGACCTAATATATTAGGCATGTAGTAAGTTGGGATGAAGGGCTACCAAATTTGTTCAAATAAATGAAGTTGACATTCATTCAAGGTCAAAGGGGTCAAAATAGGCTAAAATCTTTATAACAACTTCTTCTCAATACCCAAGAGACCAAGGGACTTGATATTGGGTATGTAGCATGCTCAGCTGCCGGGGATGAAAGGCTACCAAGTTTGTTCAAATGGATGAAGTTGACCTTCATTCAAGGTCACAGGGGTTGATTGAATAGGCTAACATTTTTAAATGACGTACTTCTTCTCAATAACTAAGAGACCCAGAGACTTGATATTAGGTCTGTATCATGCTGGGGTGAAGGCTATTAAGTTTGTTCAAATGTGTAACCTTGATTTACGTTCATGGTCACAGGGGTTGAATAGGCTGAAATGTTTAAACAACTTCTCCTCAATATCCATGAGGCACAGGGACTTGATATTGGGTCTGTAGCATGCTGGGGTGAAGGGCTACCAAATAAGTTCAAATGAATGACTTTGACCTTCATTCAAGAGGACACATGTCAAATGGACTTAAATATCTCTATGACTTATTTTCAAAACCTAAAAGTTCCAGAGACCTGATATTTGACCTGTCAGTACATTTGGGTGAAGGCTAGGAAGTTTGTTCAAATGAATGACCTGGACCATAATTTAAGTTTCAAAGAGTTAAAGTTGTCAAAGCATTTAAAAGACACCTTTTCAAACAACACCGAGACCCTGACATCTTAAATTTGGTCTCTGATAAACTTTTTCTTAATTAAGTCTATGTATGTAAAGGATCATTGGATAGCAGGTGAGCGATTCAGGCCCATTGGGCCCTTATATCCAAGCTCTTCCTGCCCCCTTAGCTCAGATAGAATGCTATCTTCTATTTCAGCAATCTTAAGTATATCAAACTGGCGTGATCATTTAAATATTGGATTTAATTTCTTGAGTTTTTTTAATTAGTGCCTTTTTATGTCAACTAGATCTTGATAAATCTCTCAACATGCTCATGCATCCATGATACATTGAGGTTGGTTGGGTTTCTAGAATTAATGGTTCAGATAGATGAGACTAAAGCCATCACTTTGGTCGCCATCGGTCTACTTATCCTATTCCCCCTTTTTTTTGTAAAAAAAAAAAATTAAATTTATAGTGTGCTATTGAATGAAATTGCCTTTTGAGCACTGGTCAGCTTTTCTTTTAGATTATGTATGATAGATTATCATTTAATTCAATCCTATGTTGGTTTTTGCTGGTTATCATTTAATTCAATCCTATATTGGTTTTTGCTGGTTATTTTAAATGCTGTACTCATCAAGTTGAAATGTCATACTTAATACTTTAAGTTGCCATATTCTCTAGAATCTTTCTGGAAACTTCTTTAATTGTTTTTATCTTCCTTTTAGAAGTTGTTGACAAGATATTCAAAACTTGTCAGCAAAATTGACAACTGATAGTTGTCACTCATTCAATTACTACTCAGTTCTCGGGAAGTAATGAAAGCCAATGTCAGATTCCTTTCCAATCTCTCTTGATCTCTATAGAAAAAGAAAAACAGGACACATCCATATTTTCTGAATACTTAATCGAACCAGGAATAACATGTCACAGAGATATTGAGAACGTGTGAGAGAGAAGTGATCAGGGCTCCGGAGAGTTCTCGAATTACTCATCAAATAACCAAGGGAAGTGGCAGAACCATTGAGAAATGTCTATTCAAACAGAAAGATAAGACAGACTTGTGTAGATGAAGGAAATGGTACAATCATTGGAAATGGTGCCAGTTTATGGAGCATATATATTACTCAGGACTCGGATTGATAGGGAACATGCCTTCTCCTATATCACATACCTTCAGAGGTACATAGAATATTCGGTTTACTCCACATACCTTCAGAGAAACATAGAATATTCGGATTAGTGAGTAAACACTTGCTGAAGGAACCAAAAGAGTCCTCATCAGATTAACATCTTGTAATGGAACCATACATCTCGGAGAACAAAACAATCTCTTGACCAGACAGAACATCTTGTAATGGAACCATACAACTCAGAGAACAAAACAATCTCTTGACCAGACAGAACATCTTGTAATGGAACCATACAACTCAGAGAACAAAACAATCTCTTGACCAGACAGAACATCTTGTAATGGAACCATACAACTCAGAGAACAAAACAATGCCTTAAGTGAGGAGAACATATCAGTCATACATCTTGAGCATTTTTGGCAGGTTCATGTTGACTGCCCTATACATCATATGTACCCTTACCAATTAAGAGTCCATGACTTAATGAAAATTATACAGTTTGAAAATTTGGATTTTAGGTAATCAAATTAGATAGATATGTATTATGTATTATGTTTTAGTTATTGATCATTAATTGAATTAGCTCTAGATTTGTTAGCATGTAAAATGATGCACAAGTGACTTATGTTATAATGAATTCCAGTTTATATTGAATGGATTGATAGGTAATAAAAACTATCACGTGTGTTGACTTTCACTAGGACTTTTATCGTTTCCAATCAGATGTTCATGTCTAGGAGGTATGTTTCCATTGCTGATGTCAACATTTTATGAGTTTAGCATGAAGTGTATGATAGCGCAACTTACTGGAACTCTCCTCACTCGGAGAGCACAATAGTGTGTTCAGCCCAAGGTTTGATGAGAGATAAAATTCAATGTTTTATTTCTCTGCAGATCAAAAGGTTGCGGCCTGGAAATGAAAGCTATATAAAAGTTTTGTCACTGAATGACAAATATTAACATGTGGTTCTTAGATAGATTGATGCTGTGAAAATTCATGAGATTGAACTCAAAAAGAAATTGACAATTTGAAAATATTTATTGCTACATCAAAGAATTGTGTGATCTGATGTTGGGACTACCCACTCTCAGTCTGTATATCTTGGTTTTTGCAATATGAGCAATGTGTGTAGTTCCTTCATTTTAGACATAGCATGTAGGAACTGTAGTGTTTTCAACAGAAAAAAATGTTTTAAAAAACACAATAATAAAAAAAAGTACATTTGTTTTGAATAATGATATTGAAATACATAGCATAAACATTCACACAACTGGTAAAAACTATTAATTAAGTGTAGTTTCAAAATGAAAAAAAATTAAAAAAATATCGTTTTAAAACATATTGCAGGTGACATGAACTAAATGCCCTTTCCTTAAGCCGATCGAGACATACCAAAGTCTTTAAAAATGGTAGTTGCTACTCCTGCTTAGCGCTCAGCATATTTGGAGTGGGACGACTAGTTCGGCCGTTGTCAGGATAATGTGACCGGGTGGGGTGTGCTGCTGGATGTCTTCGGCAGTATATGCTTCAGTGAGGTAGCACTATAAATCGGCAAAAGTTCCGGCCTATCACAAGGAGACTTAACAAGAACATACCGCAGCCTCCCAATTAAACATGCATACGCACTCACCACTCGCATGCATGTCGCATGCACAGGAGGCCGTCCTTAAATGACCTAAGCTGTTAATAGGACGTTAAACAAAATAAACCAAATCAAACCAAACCTTAAGGAGGTCACCTGTTCATTAAGACATATGATACTAATACTGGGGCTAGGCAGTATTTAGCATTATTTTCAACTCTTCAGTTATACAGTCTTCAAATAACCCCTTACCGATACTGGGGCTTTCCTATTCTTGATAACATGTAAATTTCTGATTTTTAATTCGCTGTTAAGGAATTAGTTTGAAGAGGAGGATTACTGTTATGTTGCTAAGAAACAGATCTGATGATAAAGATTCTTTTCTGTAGAGGAAAACTCTGAACAAATTTTCCTCCTTTAGTGAATATGTATAAAGCAACACAGTATGTGTTTCAAATTCATAGGGTCAAGGTCAAATAACTAGGTCAGCAAATCAAGGTCAACAATTGTCATGTCTCCTATGGTAACAGGTCAAAGGTAACACAGATAGTAAACCATCTAATACATAATTATGAGCAGTGATATCCTTTTAAGAGAGATCTTGAGAGATTTCAAGTTTTATGATAGTCACCAGCCTTGAATTAAATAGAAGCTACATATAATCTTATAACATATACCAAACATTTGTCCCTGGATGCTGCTTTCACCACCAGACATTATGGCCGATTCAAGGTCATCTGCTAGTGTGTCACAACCTGGTATCTAGGGAAGAGCCAAGCTGCAAATGCTGACAGTTCATCTATGTCTCCAGGATAATTCTGTTGATCATTTTTTAGGAGATTTTCTGGAAATTCCTACATCTACGTAGTGTGTTAAGACTGTAATGACAGTGTGTTGTAAGTGCTTTTTGTCCCAATTCAGCTCAGTTCTTGTCTCTTAGCTTTGCAGGTTCTGCTATTATAGCCAGACTAATGTAGTTGAGTGTATACAAGACTGATTTACATGTGTAATAACAGATATAAGCTTGGATCGTCACAGGTGAGATATATACATGAAGATGACATTCTCCAGGGAAACTGGAGAGAGCTTTCTCTCACTCACACTTTATTGTCCAACAGTCTAGCTGTATTTAGTCTTGTTAGTTTGAGGCAGAATCTTTGAGGAAGGATTGAAATTTCAAAAAAGAATTCATGTGAAATACCTGTTGAAAATAAAGGAGAAACGTGCTTGAAATTAGCTTAGGTTTCTCAGTAGTCAAGCTTATAAATGGTAAGCACAATGTTTTTTTGATTTGGTTGAAATATTGAATTTCCAAACTTTGCACTTATGTTGTCCAAACTTTTAGACAGAGACGACGCAAGCAAAATATGTCATATAAAAAAACGGAATGATCTGGATGTTACTAGGCGATATTAATGGAAGCAGCACATCGGGCATGGTATATTATTGATAACGTCATAACTATTGTAATTCATCTCATAAACAGACATTCAGCTCAGGCATAGGCTTTGTTTTGGACAAAAAACTCCAGGAAATAAGGTCTACTGGGACGACAGCGCTGACAGGATGAAGAATTTAGTGAACAGAGAAACAGCTTTCAATGTGTAATCAAGATTTACTATAGAATCATTAATATTTCCTCCAATACAGAACCCAAGTAAATTGTGTGTAATTTTATTACACAGTTATTGCTGATACATTTAGATCTATTTCAGATACAAGACAACCACAGTGTTCCCTCTGCAAGAAATTTCTCCTCACTCAACTCGGAAGGAAATCTGTTCCAACACAAGTTTTATAAAACCAGATTTTTTTCTTTTTTTTACTCCCCTACCAGAGAAAACCTCTCGTTATTGCCAGTTTGAATTTGATTGAAAATTTCTCTGTGTATGTTGCTGTCCAATTGGTATCCGTGATTTATGTTGTCTGCCACCTGACTCTGAAATGAAATTAAAGAGGCTTCAGAAAGATTTCTATAAATTTTCTTCACAGTTGAAACATCTTTGGAAATGAGATTTTGATTCTCAAATGATTTAAGAGAAATTTTATGAGAAGTACCTAAACTTTGAAAAGATTAAGTTACAAACTTAAATTGCATGTTGAAACTGTTGGAAAATGCCACAGCGTTGTGATAAAATTTAATCCCGAGTATGAACATGACTTTTTTTGGATTTAAAGTACAGAGAATTAAGGTTCAGCACAATGTTATCATCATTAATTGCTCTCCACCTCACATACTGCCAATAAGGTCCATTTTAATGCCTTCACAAAACTGAAAGGAATATTAAACGTTTCCCTTTTCCATCTGTCCATTGTTGTCCTGCTTACACTTCATACTTTATCTTCATTATTCGGTAATGTAGAAATTTGATAGGTACTGGAAGGGTTACTTCATAGACAAGTTCCTCTTAATTAGTCTCTCCCTATGCATGTTCAACTTTGAAACTGATTGTAATAACAAAATATGGCTCATGTGGCCATCTTGGATTTTGACAGTTGAAAGTTGCTATGACTCTTTCTCTGGAAGTATTTCATCGATCCTTCCCTCAAATTATATTATGTTCTTCTTCCACAGTTAAACATGTTCAATTTTTGGTATGAATGTTAAGGACATGTTTTTTTTTCAATAGCACAAACAGAGGCGTAGCTGGGCACTTGATTAAGTGGATTCACGAACGCCGTAGGCGCGAGTCCGAAATTTTAGAAAGTTTTGAAGTTTTGAAAATATTAAAATGGCGTTCAATCATAGTCGATGGCCCAGCTTTTCCCTCAGTTCACTTTGATTTTCATTTCTGTTCCCGATGTGTCAGTGTCAATATATGGTTCTACTATGTATGCAAGGTGCATTTGATGTCATATTGATACATTTTTTTTCATTTTTCTTTTTTTTCTTTTTCTTTTTATGAAAAATTAAGTGGATTCGCCTTCGTACCTGCGTATAAGCAGCTACGCGCCTGACAAAGAATAAAGATGAAGGACTTGTTTAGATTAATATCATACAAGGATAGATCAGAAAATATCAAACTAGTTTAAATCAATATCATACAAAGATGGATCAGAAAATATCAAACTGGTTTAAATCAATATCATACAAAGATGGATAAGAAAATATCAAACTGGTTTAAATCAATATCATACAAAGATGGATAAGAAAATATCAAACTGGTTTAAATCAATATCATACAAAGATGGATAAGAAAATATCAAACTGGTTTAAATCAATATCATACAAAGATGGATAAGAAAATATCAAACTGGTTTAAATCAATATCATACAAAGATGGATAAGAAAATATCAAACTGGTTTAAATCAATATCATACAAAGATGGATCAGAAAATATCAAACTGGTTTAAATCAATATCATACAAAGATGGATCAGAAAATATCAAACTGGTTTAAATCAATATCATACAAAGATGGATCAGAAAATATCAAACTGGTTTAAATCAATATCATACAAAGATGGATCAGAAAATATCAAACTGGTTTAAATCAATATCATACAAAGATGGATCAGAAAATATCAAACTGGTTTAAATCAATATCATACAAAGATGGATAAGAAAATATCAAACTGGTTTAAATCAATATCATACAAAGATGGATAAGAAAATATCAAACTGGTTTAAATCAATATCATACAAGATGGATAAGAAAATATCAAACTGGTTTAAATCAATATCATACAAAGATGGATAAGAAAATATCAAACTGGTTTAAATCAATATCATACAAAGATGGATAAGAAAATATCAAACTGGTTTAAATCAATATCATACAAAGATGGATAAGAAAATATCAAACTGGTTTAAATCAATATCATACAAGGATGGATCAGAAAATATCAAACTGGTTTAAATCAATATCATACAAAGATGGATCAGAAAATATCAAACTGGTTTAAATCAATATCATACAAAGATGGATCAGAAAATATCAAACTGGTTTAAATCAATATCATACAAAGATGGATCAGAAAATATCAAACTGGTTTAAATCAATATCATACAAGGATGGATAAGAAAATATCAAACTGGTTTAAATCAATATCATACAAAGATGGATAAGAAAATATCAAACTGGTTTAAATCAATATCATACAAGGATGGATCAGAAAATATCAAACTGGTTTAAATCAATATCATACAAAGATGGATAAGAAAATATCAAACTGGTTTAAATCAATATCATACAAAGATGGATAAGAAAATATCAAACTGGTTTAAATCAATATCATACAAAGATGGATCAGAAAATATCAAACTGGTTTAAATCAATATCATACAAAGATGGATCAGAAAATATCAAACTGGTTTAAATCAATATCATACAAAGATGGATCAGAAAATATCAAACTGGTTTAAATCAATATCATACAAAGATGGATCAGAAAATATCAAACTGGTTTAAATCAATATCATACAAAGATGGATCAGAAAATATCAAACTGGTTTAAATCAATATCATACAAAGATGGATCAGAAAATATCAAACTGGTTTAAATCAATATCATACAAAGATGGATCAGAAAATATCAAACTGGTTTAAATCAATATCATACAAAGATGGATCAGAAAATATCAAACTGGTTTAAATCAATATCATACAAAGATGGATAAGAAAATATCAAACTGGTTTAAATCAATATCATACAAAGATGGATCAGAAAATATCAAACTGGTTTAAATCAATATCATACAAAGATGG
This sequence comes from Pecten maximus, assembly GCF_902652985.1. NCBI lineage: Eukaryota > Metazoa > Mollusca > Bivalvia > Pectinida > Pectinidae > Pecten > Pecten maximus. The sequence goes on from NC_047021.1 coordinate 9,037,201, forward strand.
ATCAGAAAATATCAAACTGGTTTAAATCAATATCATACAAAGATGGATCAGAAAATATCAAACTGGTTTAAATCAATATCATACAAAGATGGATCAGAAAATATCAAACTGGTTTAAATCAATATCATACAAAGATGGATCAGAAAATATCAAACTGGTTTAAATCAATATCATACAAAGATGGATCAGAAAATATCAAACTGGTTTAAATCAATATCATACAAAGATGGATCAGAAAATATCAAACTGGTTTAAATCAATATCATACAAAGATGGATCAGAAAATATCAAACTGGTTTAAATCAATATCATACAAAGATGGATCAGAAAATATCAAACTGGTTTAAATCAATATCATACAAAGATGGATCAGAAAATATCAAACTGGTTTAAATCAATATCATACAAAGATGGATCAGAAAATATCAAACTGGTTTAAATCAATATCATACAAAGATGGATCAGAAAATATCAAACTGGTTTAAATCAATATCATACAAAGATGGATCAGAAAATATCAAACTGGTTTAAATCAATATCATACAAAGATGGATAAGAAAATATCAAACTGGTTTAAATCAATATCATACAAAGATGGATCAGAAAATATCAAACTGGTTTAAATCAATATCATACAAAGATGGATAAGAAAATATCAAACTGGTTTAAATCAATATCATACAAAGATGGATCAGAAAATATCAAACTGGTTTAAATCAATATCATACAAAGATGGATCAGAAAATATCAAACTGGTTTAAATCAATATCATACAAAGATGGATACAAGATACCTTTATTTTACTGACTAAGTTTTTACTCCTTGTACCATTGTAAATGGAACATTTATAACTTCTAAGATGTTCTTTGAAATATATCTCCACAACAGTTGGTTTTGAAACCTTTGAAGTATCATGTACATATATTTCTGATATATATCTCAATATTATTATGATTAATATCATGTGGTGAATAACAAGTGTATACACTTTAATTTATTTAATTTTAGTTGTAAATTTAACTGAAAATAATATAATTGAAAGTTTACTTTATTGGAAATAAGGAAGTGAGTAAGCTGTGAACCACTGTGAAATTACAGCGGGGGTATATATCTCGATTGAACCACAACATACTGGGAGTTCCCCAGAATCAATATTCCCCTCAATCTTACCGTTAAAATTTGAGATAATCAGACAAGGGAATCCATATACATCTATCTTTCTGGACAGAGATCTCCTCCAGGTCCACACAGATACAGAGAAGACAATTTGTTTATGTGTGGTAAACTTATATACAGATACATATATCTGATCTACCATCCTCAACACAAAATCTGATAACTTGTTCAACTGGCTTTTTTTTTCTTTCTTTTTTTTATGATCAAATTTTGTTGCATACATTATCTAGTAGATTATCAGTGTTTTTGGTTTGAATTGAACATGTTCAAATCTAAATAATGTGATTTCAGATAACTTCATCATCATTCAGGGCTGTCTTTGGGGATAAATAAATCTGTAATATTTTGGGTATCAAGTTGACTAGGCTGTGATGATCTGGGTCATTAGGTACTGAGGCTGTATGGACTTGACCTCCTGTCTAGGTCCACAGATGGCCAGAAACACATCATTCAGTCAGATACAGTAGCTGAGTATGACCTGCAAGTCTCACTTGTAAGAGACTATGAAGACCAGCCCATTGTAGGTATTACAATAGGCCTAAGATGTGTACCTTGTAGGTATTTTAGGTACAAGCAAGCTTGAAGTATATTTTGAAATATATTACCTTAAAGGTATTCAGCATGATCATACTACAGATTATTGTCAGTATCATGTTTGCATTGTAATACCTGTCAATGTTCGCTACCTTAACTGATATACTGTTATCAATGCCAAAATGATGCATTTAATTGAATTCTGAATTATTTATAATTGTATAACCCCGATGAATGTTTTTGAATTTTAACCAAAGAAATGATATTGGAATCGCTATATACAGCTCTGTTGTCATTGGTGAGAGTTGGACCAGACACCCTAGCATAGATTCAGTGGTATAAGGTTGATATAACATTATCATTTCTTGGCATTGAAACACATACACAATACAGTATACTGGGAACCTGATACAGTGGCTGAGTGATGTAGAATTCTACTTATGTCTGGCATAGATGGGATCCTGGCATGGGACATGGGAAATCATTGTAAGTAGATCTCGTAATTTCCGGTTTCAGATGCTGAGGTATTAGAAATGATACATAGAATTTAAAATTCTGACTTGACTATCTTTCTTGTAACAATCGGGGTAGAACTTGTGTCATAAAATAAAGGGGAAGGTTTATTATAATAGGACAAAAATAGAAGAAAAAAAAAACTTGGAAAAACGAACTATGACTATTTTGCTGTTGTTGATTGTTAAGTAAGGATTACTCAGTTTAACAGTTTTTTTTCTGGGGAACAAACTGTTAGAATTTGATGATGTGGTGCAACTATTAAGTTTGCTTCTTTTATGCCAACTTCATCTACGGGAAACCTTTCATTTTACCTGTATTTACTGAATAAGAAATAAAATTTAGGAGCTAAACTTGCTTGACAGATGCTTGTTCAATGAGTTAAGGTAGAGATTAAGTGATATTAGCTACAGGTGTGTCGTGTGTGCCCACCTGTCTGTTTAGTTAGAGTGGAACTGTACTGAAGGAGCTGTATATAGATGTAACACCTTAACTCCTACCTTGTGTACCTTTGTCGGGCGTTAAGTGGCAAACGATGTTCTGTCAATTTTACTTTTATCTCTGGCAAAAGAATTTTAAGACATGGTAGCAAGCTTGAGCAATTACTACAAATCAGCTTGTGTTTTTAAGCCTGCAGCGATACACTTATTGACTGTGGGAAACCAGACCTAATCAATCGCTATTTCCCCAGTTTTTGAAGTAATTAATGATATCACAATTTTAAGCAAGCATTTTCCGAAGCATGTATAGGAATATGGCGGACGTGTGGATGAATTGAGGGTTGTCATGGTAACCAAACAGCCTGTTTTTCATGCTTAAATAGATCAACAATGTCATAATTACTAAAATAAATCATCTCTCACAGAGATCTGTATCAGCTAGTTGTTATTGTAAAAAACTAGTTCATTAATTACCATGTTAAAACAAACCTTCTTTAGACTCTGATGAAGTTGCATGCCAGTTAGATTCAGAGACAACTCGGTACCTTATCAAGTGTTGATTGTATGTACCAATAGTTCTACATCACCTCACATACCTGCGTGTGAGTGAGATTGATGTTTGAATTTGATGACAGATTCTGTAAGTGCGTTTCAAATGAACTTATTTCTATATCATATTCAAGAGAACTTGTTTAGTTTGAATGGTTATAATGAAAACTATAATCAAATGTTATAATTAGTTATATTAAACTCAAATATCAGTCACTGCTCAGAGGCTTTAGGTGTCAGATAAGAAAGGTTTTAGATATCAGATAAGACAGGTTTGATGTGTTGGATAAGACAGGGTTTAGGTGTTGGATAGGACAGGTTTTAGATGTCAGATAAGACAGGTTTTAGGTGTTGGATAAGACAGGGTTTAGGTGTTGGATAAGACAGGGTTTAGGTGTCAGATAAGACAGATTTTATGTGTCAAATAAGGCAGGTTTTAGATGTCAGATAAGACAGGTTTTAGGTGTCGAATAAGACAGGTTTTAGATGCCAGATAAGACAGATTTTATGTGTCAGATAAGACAGGTTTTAGGTGTCAAATAAGACAGGTTTTAGGTGTCAGATCAGACAAGTTTTAGGTGTCAGATAAGACAGGTTTTAGGTGTCAGATAAGACAGGTTTTAGGTGTCAGATAAGACAGGTTTTAGTGTCAAATAAGACAGGTTTTAGGTGTCAAATAAGACAGGTTTTAGGTGTCGGATAAGACAAGTTTTATGTGTCAAATAAGACAGGTTTTAGGTGTCAGATAAGACAGGTTTTAGGTGTCGGATAAGACAGGTTTTAGGTGTCAGATAAGACAGGTTTTAGGTGTCAGATAAGACAGGTTTTAGATGCCAGATAAGACAGGTTTTAGGTGTCTGATAAGACAGGTTTAAGGTGTCGGATAAGACAAGTTTTAGGTGTTGGATAAGACAGGTTTTAGGTGTCAGATAAGACAGGTTTTAGGTGTCAGATAAGACAGGTTTTAGATGCCAGATAAGACAGGTTTTAGGTGTCGGATAAGACAGGTTTTAGGTGTCAGATAAGACAGGTTTTAGGTGTCAGATAAGACAGGTTTTAGATGCCAGATAAGACAGGTTTTAGGTGTCTGATAAGACAGGTTTAAGGTGTCGGATAAGACAAGTTTTAGGTGTTGGATAAGACAGGTTTTAGGTGTCAGATAAGACAGGTTTTAGGTGTCAGATAAGACAGGTTTTAGATGCCAGATAAGACAGGTTTTAGGTGTCGGATAAGACAGGTTTTAGGTGTCGGATAAGACAGGTTTTAGGTGTCGGATAAGACAGGTTTTGTTTAAAAGTTTTTTGGCCTTTATTATACAGCAGAACATGTTATGTCAGTGTTTGCTGGTGCACTGCTACACATCGTTGCGACTCATAAAGACTAATGAGGGAATTAAAGGTGATCCCATAAATCCGCACTAGGTGTATATACGTACCATTATTGTAAGTCATGTTGGCTCAATAATGGTACTTCTTCACCTCTTTTGTAATTTTCCTCACACAACAGGAAATTTCAATAGATTTTATTAAATACTTTATTCAGTTGCTGACAAATGGTCTTACAACATTGGTGTTTTACTTGACAGGTAATAGTCCAATAAAGAGTGCTCCACAAAAAGTTACAACCAGGACAGTGTCAGTGTAGATCTAGTCGATTATCAATGGAAAATAACAGACATGAGTTGGATGTACGATGATCTCTCATTTTGACGTGGGACATCACTATTTCCTGGATCATTGGTTATAGACAGGTGTTGAGAGTACGATGATCTCTCATTTTGATGTGGAACATCACTATTTCCTGGATCATTGGTAAGGTGTAGACAGGTGTTGAGAGTACGATGATCTCTCATTTTGATGTGGGACATCACTATTTCCTGGATCATTGGTTGGAGACAGGTGTTGAGAGCATGATGATCTCTCATTGATGTGGGACATCACTATTTCCTGGATCATTGGTTGGAGACAGGTGTTGAGAGTACAATGATCTCTCATTTTGATGTGGGACATCACTATTTCCTGGATCATTGGTTATAGACAGGTGTTGAGAGTACGATGATCTCTCATTTTGATGTGGGACATCAATATTTCCTGGATCATTGGTTGTAGACAGGTGTTGAGATTGCGATGATCTCTCATTTTGATGTGGAACATCACTATTTCATGGATCATTGGTTATAGACAGGTGTTGAGAGTACGATGATCTCTCATTTTGATGTGGGACATCACTATTTCCTGGATCATTGGTTATAGACAGGTGTACGATGATCTCTCATTTTGATGCTTGTCATAATTATTTATCATTATTATATTATGAGGCATGATAAGGGGTATTTATTTTTATTTCAAACTTGAGTAGTTTTACAAATAAAAGTAGGAACAATAATTTTAAACATTAACCAGTTTCTACTGACCTTATTCAGGACATCCATATTGCGTTTTTAAATGAATTAAGCCTGATCTGCTACTTGCAAATTTATCCACTGCAAAAATAACCCGTTCAGGACCTCATGCAAATTAGATTCGAAGCTCTGGCTTCTAAATTCCAGTATGGTGATAATGGTTTCAGCATAATTACACCTGAATGTATTCAAACAGGTTCAATGTCAAACTCCAGTTATTTATATGTAAACAGCTGGTAAGATGTCAGCTGAAACCAATGTCTGCTCCCCCACACCTTTTTCCTAAGCAATGCACACCCTGTCTCCCTCTATAGGAATGTTAATGCCTTCATCAGGACACCTGTCACATTTTGATACAGTGAATCTGTAAGTAAAGATATAATGACTGGAAGCCTACCTGAATGCAATATTGTCTCCATGGTCCAAGTTTTTCCAACCAGTTATGTTTGCATATTATATTTTTCTTTGAGCATAATCATCTCTACCTTAGATTGGTAATGCATTTTCTTTTGTACTTCTTAGGTCAAAAGTAACACTTCTCTGGGGGTTTGTAATCTTAACAACACCTCCCCCCCCCCCCCCCCCCCCCCCCCCCCCCTGTTCACCTGTTCAGTTTACATGATTGGCACAAGTTGCTGGACATGTCCAAAGAAAAATGTCCAAGACTTCTGGATCTGTAATTGTACTGGCCAAGCCGTCTGATGGTTTTAGGTACCTAGACATATGATATTGTGTTTTTTATGAAGAAGTCTGAACCCCCAAAGTTCTATATATTTCTGATGTTGCCTGAGATATATAACATTAACACCACCCCCCCCCCCCCCCCCCCTCCTCAAGAACCCCCAGGAGTATACCCTTTCTCCCTCCCTTTCATTAAGAGTCCACAGAAATATATCCCTGTCCCCTCAAGACTCCCCAGCAGTATACTATACCCCTCCCCCTCAAGAGTTCCCAGGAATATATCTCTGCCCCTCAGGAGTCCCCAGGTGTTTACCCCCTTCCCTCTCCTCAATTGTCCCCAGGAATATACCCCCTTTCTCTCAAAAGTCCCCAGAAATTTATCCCTGCCCCTCCTCTCAAAATTCCCCAGAAATATATCCAGTCTCCCCTGGGATACACCGAGACCTTATGTAGGTAACCAGACCAGGATGTTAGATCGGCAGGTCACCATGACTGGGATATATCACCCTACACCTGGAGATAATCCTCAACAGGAAAACTAATAAAGGAACAGTTTTTATGTCCTCGACTTGCACAACAGGTGGCAAGGGGTCAAATGTAAGGGTCAAGTACATGTCACACAAGCCGCCCTGTGATTTAAATATATCTATGCACTTTAAATATGTACACTTTGTTTTGTGAAAATGATTACTCTAGAGCACATGTGCCGACCCCAGTAATTAACATGTGATGACCCCAGTAATTAACATAAATCAAATGCCATGGTGAGACATAGGATTATGCTCTCTATCCAAGATCAGATACATGTTCAACAAGTTGACCTTTATATTTAACATAAATCATCCTTCTTCAGAATTTATCAGATTTCCAAATGTTTGAGATATGATGGAATGACATCCTTGCTGGGCTTTCACAGATATGAAACACTTGAGAACAGCTTGCAACACGTAGCCTTGGATAAAGTGTGGTCATAAATATTTGAGGAGATGAAAAAATAGATTTAAAACAATTACATCAAAACGAGAACATGGACTAGTAGTGTGTTAACAGCTACGAAGGGAAACCGATCTTCTGATAGTAAACCAACACTCTGCCACTCTGACGGAGAAACAAAAACATCACAGTCCGACAAATTGATGGCATTTGTTCTGTAGGAAGACAAAACGCCAGATAACAAAATAGTATTAGTGAAAAGGATAAATTCCTGGGAGATATGCAAAGGCCAAAGCTCATTTAGCCTATCTTGTCTTCTGGCTGGTATGGAGTCCATCTGGTACGGAGGCTGAGACGAGAATGTATACACTGTTTATTTTATATTGTCAAAAGCAGTGTATTCTTTACCTGGGCTTTACCCTGCTAACACGTGTGTTTATGTGAATCTGGCACAGTTTTTTGCAGTTTTGTTGTTAAAAGGTTGTGTTATGTGAACCTGGAAAATGTTTCATATGAACCTTTCTGATTTGTTCACATTCGTTGTGTTTTATAGAGTTCATGCTGACAGCACCTGAGAGAATATTCTAAAGAAACACATTTTCGGGGTGAATCATAAAAATTCTAGTAATATTACTTTTTGAGAAATCCTATATATCCTTTATGATGCAGGTTGTCTCCACAATAGTAATAAGACAAAAATAATATCTGTGAAGTTTTCCTGTCATCATAGTTTCACAAAATAACTGACATATTCTCCGGAATTCTTAGGATCAATATCACCAAACTTGCCTGAAGTTTTAATTTGTTTCTGTTTTTTTCAGATTCTTCAAATGATAGATGATTACCAATTCTTCTGGAGAGGAAATTGGAAGAAAACTGTTATTCTGAGTGGAGACAGACTGGGATTTAACTGGCTGGATAAATATATTTCATTCTGATGTGAAATGGATTTTTGGAATTGTGAACATTTTTAACTTTTTTTCCTATCTATGAAATAAAGGTAAGTCGTCTTATTTTCAATTAACTTTTTTTTTCTTAAGAAAAGAATAAAAATGTACACAAACTGTACCAGATACATCAATGTTAGAAAATATGAAAAATAGTTTTGCATTATTTGAAATAATGAGATGGAAGCTACACAATTTTCTTCAGTATCGTGAACTCCAGGAAGTGAAAACTTCCCCTCTTTTTATTTAGAAAGTCGACCTTATAAAGGTGCTGGTGGGATATCTGAAATACAGTAAACCCCATTGGCAAAAAGACAAACAAACAGGATGTGAAAAATAAAAAAATTAAATCATAGCCCATAGAATTTGTTATACTTGGAAAAGTCAATTCTACCCCTTATTATACTGACATGGATAGCAATAGTAGGTAAAGAATGTCTTAAAATCCAAGTGATATACCACTGTATTAAAATATATATTGTCACACTTGTGTTATAATTAACTAGTTTTCAATGTCACTCTTTAAGTTCATTGTCACATTTTTAGGTCCCTAAGACGAAGTCTCAAGTGACCTATTCTAATCGCCTTTTGTCCGTTGTTATCCGTCCTGCGTCCGAAAACGATTTACATTTTCGAAAACTGCTGAACCAAATTTGATAAAATTTGGCCGGAAGCTTCTATGGCTAAAGGTCAACCAACATGTTAAAATTATATGGTCTCCACCCCCCAGGGGCCTGAGGGGCGGGGCCAGAATTCATTCTGACTTGGTTAACATTATTAGCATGAGATGACAGTTTGATGGTACATATGCACATATTGGCCCAGACTGACCCCCAGGGGCTGCTGGGTGGGGCTAAAAAGGGTCAAATTGACTGAAATTTCAAATATCTTCTTCTCCAGACCAAAATAAGGTAGAATCAAATACTCTTCATAGATGGAAGTGTCTTAAGGTGCTTTACCAACATTGTGAATTTCATGACGCTGGGGTCTCGCATTTGCCACTGGGGAGAGAGTAAACTTTACTATAGTTTGTATAGGGAAATAACATTTTGACTATTATTTGTTGGATTTCTATTGAAATTCATTCTAACTTTTAACATTATTAGCATGAGATGAAAGTTTGATGGTATGCACATATTGGACCAGACAGACCCCAAGGGGCCTATGGGCGGGGCTAAAAAGAGTCAGTTAAATTAACTGAAATATTTTGAAACTCAGGTGACCGTCAAAGCCCATGGACCTCTTGTCATTGTCATACTTTGATTACAATTGACAGGTTCATTGTCACATTTTAATTATAATTGACAGGTTCATTGTCATACTTTGATTACAATTGACAGGTTCATTGTCACATTTTAATTATAATTGACAGGTTCATTGTCACACTTTGATTACAATTGACAGGTTCATTGTCACATTTTGATTACAATTGATAGGTTCATTGTCACACTTACTGTATACAAACTAGGTACATTGTCATATGTGTATACAAGTTGCATGTACATTGTCACACTTGTGTACAAGTTACAGGCAATTTGTCACACTTATTGTATACAAACTAGGTACATTGTCACACCTGTACACTAGTAACAGATATTGTCACACATGTAGTATAATTTACAGGTTCATTGGGACACCTGTATACAAGTAACGGGGACATTGTCACACCTGTGTTATAATTTAGAGGTACATTGTCACACCTGTATTATAATTTAGAGGTACATTGTCAAACCTGTATTATAATTTAGAGGTACATTGTCACACCTGTATTATAATTAAGAGGTACATTGTCACACCTGTATTATAATTAAGAGGTACATTGTCACACCTGTATCATAATTTAGAGGTACATTGTCACACCTGTATTATAATTAAGAGGTACATTGTCACACCTGTATTATAATTAAGAGGTACATTGTCACACCTGTATCATAATTTAGAGGTACATTGTCACACCTGTATTATAATTTAGAGGTACATTGTCACACCTGTATTATAATTTAGAGGTACATTGTCACACCTGTTTTATAATTTACAGGTTCATTGGCCCACCTTTATGCAAGTTACATGTTTATTGTCTTGTAAATGTTCTAGTATACACTTTTCAAATGTATTTCATGATAATATTTCTATTGAAGTGCTTGTCAATATTCAGGTAATTCCAAAAGCTTTCTTCCCAAATAACAAAAGTCTGTATTTGAACTGAACAGCAAAACCTGTATAAAAAACTTGTTTACACTCACATTATAATTTGTAACATAATGAATTAGTTTTATATTTGAAATAGCTTTTGAAAATCTTTTCCTAAAGATATTACTTTACAAACAAAATGGAACAGACTTTAGATAATTACTAAATGATTACATATTCATATTCCCTATCACATTTTGAGGTTAATAATAATGGTTTGCCCAAAGGAGCTATAGGAAAGGACTTAACTGTTGGAGTTGTCTCCCTGTAACCAATGTTGAAACCCTTTGGATATCATTTATTGTGTGTTGTCACAGTTACCCAATACTATTAGGCAGTACCTGATTCTTACACAGGCTTCTGTGTTCAGTATAAGATGTTACTATATTTAATTCCCCCAAAGTGCACTTCCCCACCACTTGATTTGTAAATTGGTACTCAAGCACTTCAGGGAAAATTGTCAATAAGTCCTAAAATTGTTTTTCCTGATAATACACTGCAAATGGCACAGAAAAAATTGGAAAGTGCGATTGGAAAGAAATGAAAAAATTCTCTAAAGGTTATTTTGTGGCAATAAAATTGTGTGTTTGTTGGCTAATCAACCGCCGATATTGTGAGAGCTGTACAGCATTGCAGATACAGTTGTTATTGTCTAATAAGGAAATGTTGTCAGAAAACTTCTCCAATTTCAGTATGGAATTGGTTATACGGTACCTGTTACTGGACGGTCTGTACATGTCTCAGTAGACTATTCTTATTACTGGACAGTCTGTATATGTCTCAGTAGACTATACATGTTACTGGACAGCCTGTATATGTCTCAGTAGACTATACCTAGACTATACCTGTTACTGTAAGCCTGTATGTGTCTCAGTAGACTATACCTGTTACTGGACAGCCTGTATATGTCTCAGTAGACTATACATGTTACTGGACAGCCTGTATATGTCTCAGTAGACTATACATGTTACTGGACAGCATGTATATGTCTCAGTAGACTATACCTATTACTGGACAGTCTGTATATGTCTCGGTAGACTATACCTATTACTGGACAGCCTGTATATGTCTCAGTAGACTATACCTGTTACTGGACAGTCTGTATATGTCTCAGTAGACTATACCTGTTACTGGACAGTCTGTATATGTCTCAGTAGACTATACCTGTTACTAGACAGCCTGTATATGTCTCAGTAGACTGTACCTATTACTGGACAGTCTGTATGTGTCTCAGTAGACTATACCTGTTACTGGACAGTCTGTATATGTCTCAGTAGACTATACATGTTACTGGACAGTCTGTATATGTCTCAGTAGACTATACCTATTACTGGACAGTCTGTATATGTCTCAGTAGACTATACATGTTACTGGACAGTCTGTATATGTCTCAGTAGACTATACCTGTTACTGGACAGCCTGTATATGTCTCAGTAGACTATACCTGTTACTGGACAGTCTGTATATGTCTCAGTAGACTATACCTGTTACTGGACAGTCTGTATATGTCTCAGTATACTATACATGTTACTGGACAGTCTGTATATGTCTCAGTAGACTATACCTGTTACTGGACAGTCTGTATATGTCTCAGTAGACTATACCTGTTACTGGACAGCCTGTATATGTCTCAGTAGACTGTACCTATTACTGGACAGTCTGTATATGTCTCAGTAGACTATACATGTTACTGGACAGGCTGTATATGTCTCAGTAGACTATACCTATTACTGGACAGTCTGTATATGTCTCAGTAGACTATACCTGTTACTGGACAGTCTGTATATATCTCAGTAGACTATACCTATTACTGGACAGTCTGTATATGTCTCAGTAGACTATACCTGTTACTAGACAGCCTGTATATGTCTCAGTAGACTATACCTGTTACTGGACAGCCTGTATATGTCTCAGTAGACTATACCTAGACTATACCTGTTACTGGACAGTCTGTATATGTCTCAATAGACTATACCTATTACTGGACAGCCTGTATATGTCTCAGTAGACTATACCTGTTACTGGACAGCCTGTATATGTCTCAGTAGACTATACCTGTTACTGGACAGCCTGTATATGTCTCAATAGACTATACCTGTTACTGGACAGTCTGTATCAGTGTATGTTGACTTCCTGTTACTTGGGGGGCTCGATATGTCTCATTGGACTAGTACCTGTTACTGGAGTGCTTGTATAAGTCTTAGCCAGGAGGGCTTGTTTAAGTGTCATTGGACTTGTATCTGTTACTGGAGAGCTTGTATAAGTCTTAGTCAGGAGGGCTTGTTTAAATGTCATTAGACTTGTATCTGTTACTGGAGAGCTTGTATAAGACTTAGTCAGGGAGATTGTTTAAGTCTCATTGGACTTGTACCTGTTACTGGAGAGCTTGTATTTGTCTCAGTCAGGAGGGCTTGTGCAAGTCTCATTGGACTAGTACCTGTTACTTGAGGGCTTGTGTAGGTCTCATTCGACTAGTACCTGTTACTGGAGAGCTTGTATTTGTCTCAGTCAGGAGGGCTTGTATGAGCTTCATTGGACTGGTACCTGTTACTGGAAAGCTTGTATTTGTCTCAGTCAGGAGGTCTTGTATGAGCTTCATTGGACTAGTACCTGTTACTGGAGAGCTTGTATTTGTCTCAGTCAGGAGGGCTTGTATAAGTCTCATTGGACTAGTACCTGTTACTGGAGAGCTTGTATTTGTCTCAGTCAGGAGGGCTTGTATAAGTCTCATTGGACTGGTACCTGTTACTGGAAAGCTTGTATTTGTCTCAGTCAGGAGGGCTTGTATAAGTCTCATTGGACTAGAATCTGTTACTGGAGAGCTTGTGTAAGTCTCATTGGACTAGTACTGTTACTTGAGGGCTTGTATAAGTCTCATTGGACTAGTACCTGTTACTGGAGAGCTTGTATATGTCTCTGTTGACTACCTGTGGCACTACCTGAACATGTTCTTGTAGAACAGCTGCCAGGAGATCATCGTCTATTTGGTTGTTCTCCAATCATTCAAAACTATCCTTTAATTTAGTTTTTATGCTTCTTTTAACAGCACAATGAACTGCAGGTAGAGTCATCAATGTTTTAAATGGTGGATACAGATTGTGGCTCCGGAAGTCAAGTGCATGCGATCCAGGCACTATCCTAGCTTTACTACTGTGGTAATTTGGTTAGTGTAGCAGTGACTGGTATGATTAGATTACGCCTGTACTATAACAGATACTTGGGGACCTTCCTGGGTGGGGAAGAATACTTGTATTAGCACTAAAGGGACAATTCCTGCCTTGATGCTTTGCCTTGTTACTCTGCATCATGTTAGATTCACTTTGCCTGCCCAAATATTGGCTAAAATGAATAAGTACAAATATATGTCTGAAATACAGTTTGCCTGCCAAAATGTTTTAAGTATCAAAGTACAAATGGCAAATGCTTCAATAATAAAATCTGCAGGGCAGATCATGAAGGTAGCATCCTTATGTATATAGATTTCATTGTCACATCTGAAATAGTAAAGGGATTGATACATACTGTTAAACATAATAAGTGTTTCTGAGAATTAAGGAATGGGATGATGTTGGACCATGTCTAGGTAAGAGTTGGACCTTGTCTATTTAAGAGTTGGACCATGTCTAGGTAAGAGTTGGACCATGTCTAGGTAAGAGTTGGACCATGTCTAGGTAAGAGTTGGACCTTGTCTTGGTAAGAGTTGGACCATGTCTAGGTAAGAGTTGGACCATGTCTAGGTAAGAGTTGGACCATGTCTAGGTAAGAGTTGGACCATGTCTAGGTAAGAGTTGGACCATGTCTAGGTAAGAGTTGGACCATGTCTTGGTAAGAGTTGGACCATGTCTAGGTAAGAGTTGGACCATGTCTTGGTAAGAGTTGGACCATGTCTAGGTAAGAGTTGGACCATGTCTTGGTAAGAGTTGGACCATGTCTAGGTAAGAGTTGGACTATGTCTTGGTAAGAGTTGGACTATGTCTAGGTAAGAGTTGGACTATGTCTTGGTAAGAGTTGGACTATGTCTTGGTAAGAGTTGGACTATGTCTTGGTAAGAGTTGGACCATGTCTAGGTAAGAGTTGGACTATGTCTTGGTAAGAGTTGGACTATGTCTTGGTAAGAGTTGGACCATGTCTAGGTAAGAGTTGGACTATGTCTTGGTAAGAGTTGGACTATGTCTTGGTAAGAGTTGGACCATGTCTAGGTAAGAGTTGGACCATGTCTAGGTAAGAGTTGGACCATGTCTAGGTAAGAGTTGGACCATGTCTTGGTAAGAGTTGGACCATGTCTAGGTAAGAGTTGGACCATGTCTAGGTAAGAGTTGGACCATGTCTAGGTAAGAGTTGGACCATGTCTAGGTAAGAGTTGGACCATGTCTAGGTAAGAGTTGGACCATGTCTAGGTAAGAGTTGGACCATGTCTAGGTAAGAGTTGGACCATGTCTAGGTAAGAGTTGGACTATGTCTTGGTAAGAGTTAGACCATGTCTAGGTAAGAGTTGGACCATGTCTAGGTAAGAGTTGGACCATGTCTAGGTAAGAGTTGGACCATGTCTAGGTAAGAGTTGGACCATGTCTTGGTAAGAGTTGGACCATGTCTAGGTAAGAGTTGGACCATGTCTAGGTAAGAGTTGGACCATGTCTAGGTAAGAGTTGGACCATGTCTAGGTAAGAGTTGGACCTTGTCTAGGTAAGAGTTGGACCATGTCTAGGTAAGAGTTGGACCATGTCTAGGTAAGAGTTGGACCATGTCTAGGTAAGAGTTGGACCATGTCTAGGTAAGAGTTGGACCATGTCTTGGTAAGAGTTGGACCATGTCTAGGTAAGAGTTGGACCATGTCTAGGTAAGAGTTGGACCATGTCTAGGTAAGAGTTGGACCATGTCTAGGTAAGAGTTGGACCATGTCTTGGTAAGAGTTGGACCATGTCTAGGTAAGAGTTGGACCATGTCTTGGTAAGAGTTGGACCATGTCTAGGTAAGAGTTGGGCCATGTCTAGGTAAGAGTTGGACCATGTCTAGGTAAGAGTTGGACCATGTCTAGGTAAGAGTTGGACCATGTCTAGGTAAGAGTTGGACCATGTCTAGGTAAGAGTTGGACCATGTCTAGGTAAGAGTTGGACCATGTCTAGGTAAGAGTTGGACCATGTCTAGGTAAGAGTTGGACCATGTCTAGGTAAGAGTTGGACCATGTCTAGGTAAGAGTTGGACCATGTCTAGGTAAGAGTTGGACCATGTCTAGGTAAGAGTTGGACCATGTCTAGGTAAGAGTTGGACCATGTCTAGGTAAGAGTTGGACCATGTCTAGGTAAGAGTTGGACCATGTCTAGGTAAGAGTTGGACCATGTCTAGGTAAGAGTTGGACCATGTCTAGGTAAGAGTTGGACCATGTCTAGGTAAGAGTTGGACCATGTCTAGGTAAGAGTTGGACCATGTCTAGGTAAGAGTTGGACCATGTCTAGGTAAGAGTTGGACCATGTCTAGGTAAGAGTTGGACCATGTCTAGGTAAGAGTTGGACCATGTCTAGGTAAGAGTTGGACCATGTCTAGGTAAGAGTTGGACCATGTCTAGGTAAGAGTTGGACCATGTCTAGGTAAGAGTTGGACCATGTCTAGGTAAGAGTTGGACCATGTCTAGGTAAGAGTTGGACCATGTCTAGGTAAGAGTTGGACCATGTCTAGGTAAGAGTTGGACCATGTCTAGGTAAGAGTTGGGCCATGTCTAGGTAAGAGTTGGACCATGTCTAGGTAAGAGTTGGACCATGTCTAGGTAAGAGTTGGACCATGTCTAGGTAAGAGTTGGACCATGTCTAGGTAAGAGTTGGACCATGTCTAGGTAAGAGTTGGACCATGTCTAGGTAAGAGTTGGACCATGTCTAGGTAAGAGTTGGACCATGTCTAGGTAAGAGTTGGACCATGTCTAGGTAAGAGTTGGACCATGTCTAGGTAAGAGTTGGACCATGTCTAGGTAAGAGTTGGACCATGTCTAGGTAAGAGTTGGACCATGTCTAGGTAAGAGTTGGACCATGTCTAGGTAAGAGTTGGACCATGTCTAGGTAAGAGTTGGACCATGTCTAGGTAAGAGTTGGACCATGTCTAGGTAAGAGTTGGACCATGTCTTGGTAAGAGTTGGACCATGTCTAGGTAAGAGTTGGACCATGTCTAGGTAAGAGTTGGACCATGTCTAGGTAAGAGTTGGACCATGTCTAGGTAAGAGTTGGACCATGTCTAGGTAAGAGTTGGACCATGTCTAGGTAAGAGTTGGACCATGTCTAGGTAAGAGTTGGACCATGTCTAGGTAAGAGTTGGACCATGTCTAGGTAAGAGTTGGACCATGTCTAGGTAAGAGTTGGACCATGTCTAGGTAAGAGTTGGACCATGTCTAGGTAAGAGTTGGACCATGTCTAGGTAAGAGTTGGACCATGTCTTAGGTAAGAGTTGGACCATGTCTAGGTAAGAGTTGGACCATGTCTAGGTATAGGTAAGAGTTGGACCATGTCTAGGTAAGAGTTGGACCATGTCTAGGTAAGAGTTTGGACCATGTCTAGGTAAGAGTTGGACCATGTCTAGGTAAGAGTTGGACCATGTCTAGGTAAGAGTTGGACCATGTCTAGGTAAGAGTTGGACCATGTCTAGGTAAGAGTTGGACCTTGTCTAGGTAAGAGTTGGACCATGTCTAGGTAAGAGTTGGACCATGTCTAGGTAAGAGTTGGACCATGTCTAGGTAAGAGTTGGACCATGTCTAGGTAAGAGTTGGACCATGTCTAGGTAAGAGTTGGACCATGTCTAGGTAAGAGTTGGACCATGTCTAGGTAAGAGTTGGACCATGTCTAGGTAAGAGTTGGACCATGTCTAGGTAAGAGTTGGACCATGTCTAGGTAAGAGTTGGACCATGTCTAGGTAAGAGTTGGACCATGTCTAGGTAAGAGTTGGACCATGTCTAGGTAAGAGTTGGACTATGTCTAGGTAAGAGTTGGACCATGTCTAGGTAAGAGTTGGACCATGTCTTGGTAAGAGTTGGACTATGTCTAGGTAAGAGTTGGACCATGTCTTGGTAAGAGTTGGACCATGTCTAGGTAAGAGTTAGACCTTGTCTAGGTAAGAGTTGGACCATGTCTAGGTAAGAGTTGGACCATGTCTAGGTAAGAGTTGGACCATGTCTAGGTAAGAGTTGGACCATGTCTAAGTAAGAGTTGGACCATGTCTTGGTAATAGTTGGACCATGTCTAAGTAAGAGTTGGACCTTGTCTTGGTAAGAGTTGGACCATGTCTAAGTAAGAGTTGGACCATGTCTAGGTAAGAGTTGGACCATGTCTAGGTAAGAGTTGGACCATGTCTAGGTAAGAGTTGGACCATGTCTAGGTAAGAGTTGGACCATGTCTAGGTAAGAGTTGGACCATGTCTTGGTAGGAGTTAGACTCACAGAAGTTATATCAGACATGAGTTAGACTAACAAAATTATCTCAGACATAAGTTAAAACTCACATAAGTTATCTGAGACATAAGTCAGGCTCACAGAAGTTGTCTCAATAGTTTTTATAAGTCTATTTTTCTCTTATGTAGGGGACAATGGCTCAGTGGTTAGCATGTTCAACTGAAGAAGATTGAGAAATATGTTTCTCAAACGAAAACTACCTGGTTAGCTTTCTGAAATATTGTTCAACATTTCAGACTTATTGTCGGGAGTCTACATGGTAGTCAGTTTACATGATATCAGGTAATATATAGCAAATCATAGCACAGTCTTGAAACATCTTCTGCTCCAGTTACAGAAATGAGAATTAGAGGAGCATAATTGATTTACCATAGCAATGTCATACATACCATCACATCTGTAGATGTGGATGCCACCATCAGGTAATCTGTTCAATTTTGGCAAGGTTTTGGCTCCTAGCATTGCTATATCTGATGCCTTAATGCTGTCAATTTGGCAGCCTACATGTAAAACATTACTAATCTCTCAAAGTTTCCATCAATGACTTGCCGACATAACCAGTTTTCTCCCATGGATACTATACATATATTTTCTTGTAACCTTGACTCTTTACTTAATTTTCATGCTCATTTCTAAATCTTCCCCCAGATTATATATAAACTAAATGTGAACCACTTCTCTGCTAAGCAAGTAACCCGTCAAAACTGGACACAGGATCCTTAATATACAGTAACCTGTCGAAACTGGACACAGTATCCTTAACATACAGTAATCTGTCTAAACTGGACATACAGTATCCTTAATATACAGTAACCTGTCTAAACTGGACACAATATCCTTAATATACAGTAACCTGTCTAAACTGGACACAATATCCTTAATATACAGTAACCTGTCTAAACTGGACACAGTATCCTTAATATACAGTAACCTGTCTAAACTGGACACAATATCCTTAATATACAGTAACCTGTCTAAACTGGACACAATATCCTTAATATACAGTAAGTCTGTCTAAACTGGACACAATATCCTTAACATACAGTAACCTGTCTAAACTGGACACAATATCCTTAATATACAGTAACCTGTCTAAACTGGACACAATATCCTTAATATACAGTAACCTGTCTAAACTGGACACAGTATCCTTAATATACAGTAACCTGTCTAAACTGGACACAATATCCTTAAAATACAGTAACCTGTCTAAACTGGACACAGTATCCTTAACATACAGTTACCTGTCTAAACTGGACACAATATCCTTAATATACAGTAACCTGTCTAAACTGGACACAATATCCTTAATATACAGTAACCTGTCTAAACTGGACACAATATCCTTAAAATACAGTAACCTGTCTAAACTGGACACAATATCCTTAATATACAGTAACCTGTCTAAACTGGACACAGTATCCTTAATATACAGTAACCTGTCTAAACTGGACACAGTATCCTTAAAATACAGTAACCTGTCTAAACTGGACACAGTATCCTTAATATACAGTAAGTCTGTCTAAACTGGACACAATATCCTTAATATACAGTAACCTGTCTAAACTGGACACAATATCCTTAATATACAGTAAGTCTGTCTAAACTGGACACAATATCCTTAATATACAGTAACCTGTCTAAACTGGACACAGTATCCTTAATATACAGTAACCTGTCTAAACTGGACACAGTATCCTTAACATACAGTAAGCCTGTCTAAACTGGACACAGTATCCTTAAAATACAGTAACCTGTCTAAACTGGACACAGTATCCTTAAAATACAGTAACCTGTCTAAACTGGACACAGTATCCTTAACATACAGTAACCTGTCTAAACTGGACACAGTATCCTTAATATACAGTAACCTGTCTAAACTGGACACAATATCCTTAATATACAGTAACCTGTCTAAACTGGACACAGTATCCTTAATATACAGTAACCTGTCTAAACTGGACACAGTATCCTTAATATACAGTAACCTGTCTAAACTGGACACAGTATCCTTAATATACAGTAACCTGTCTAAACTGGACACAGTATCCTTAATATACAGTAACCTGTCTAAACTGGACACAATATCCTGAACATACAGTAACCTGTCTAAACTGGACACAGTATCCTTAATATACAGTAACCTGTCTAAACTGGACACAGTATCCTTAATATACAGTAACCTGTCTAAACTGGACACAGTATCCTTAACATACAGTAACCTGTCTAAACTGGACACAATATCCTTAACATACAGTAACCTGTCTAAACTGGACACAGTATCCTTAATATACAGTAACCTGTCTAAACTGGACACAGTATCCTTAATATACAGTAACCTGTCTTAACTGGACACAGTATCCTTAATATACAGTAACCTGTCTAAACTAGATGTAGTCATATAGGCAACACAGGGACCAGTATGTTAGCTAATATTCTAATGTAGCATCACAGGGACCAGTATATTAGCTAAAATTCCAATGTAGACAACACAGGGACCAGTATGTTAGCTAATGGTCAATATTAATTAAACATCACAGGGACCAGTATCTGATCTAATGTTCAATATTAATTAAACATCACAGGGACCAGTATGCGATGTAATGTTCAATAGTAATTAAACATCACAGGGACCAGTATGTGATCTAATGTTCAATATTAATTAAACATCACAGGGACCAGTATGTCAGCTAATGTCCAGTGCTAATTTGCAAATATGAATTCAAGAGAGAGAGAAAAAAATATTATTTGTTTTTTCTACTTTGGGACATTTCTTCCTAAACTATAGGCATCGCTACACTTGTGAACCCTAGTTTGAAAGTCAGATTTTATTCGCTGCAAAATTGACTTGCATTTTAGCTGTTGCTATGGAGATGTTGTTCAAGTTATTCAAAGGAATTGATCATAGTCTCAAACGTAAGATGAATCATATTATACAAAAATATTTCGGATGAAATTACAATTTTACTTGAACTGTTGTACAAGCCATTTCCTTAACTTTTTTTTCTCCTAAAAGTTAAACATGAAAATGAATATATTGGAAATATATAGATGATGCTGTTTAATGTTTTCTAAATGTATCCTATTAATAATACTAAAATATGAAACTTCTGTCATTCAATATATGATCACTAAAATATGTGTAAAAAGTAAGAAGAGTTATGCCCCTTTGTCTCTTTTAATGAGAGTTCTTCATTGTCAGATGAGAATAATTACAATCAGTAACCATGGTTACAATCATCAGTAGCCTAAACAATACTGTAAATAATACCAAGGCACTAATGTAAATGGACCATCAATCTATGTACATTACAGTTTAAGCTTGATCAATTAACAACAGAATTGTACCTATGTGTGTCTGTCAGAGTGTCATATAATACAGGTATTGAGAAAGGTGACTGGTATTAAAAATGAGCTACTTTTGGAATCTCTTTCTAGATCTGAATTTATGAGTCAATCTAATTGTTTGCAGTAATGCTGTTGAAAAATTCTAATTAAATATAGAAAAATCTTTAGCCCATATTGAAACTGTCAAAGTTATGAAAGAGAGAGCAGTTAATTAAATAAAAGTGTTAAAGTTTCCTCAGGATGACACTTTCAGGTATGTGAGAAAAAAAGTCACAGGTTATTGCTAAAATTACAACATGCCAATATACATGTAGGATATATTAATGACATTCTCAAATGAATATGTAGGATATATTAATGACATTCTCCAATAAATATGTAAAATGCTTGAGGTTATCTGCCCTTAGTTTTGATATAAATGACAACCATTTGTTGGTGAGAATTTATTTAAAGTGTTTTGATGAAAGCTTGTTCTCCTCTATCAGCCTTTCTGCTAGATCTACGGCACAAACAATACATTTTAAAACGTGATTGATATTCTTGTAAAGCAATTTTGTATGACGGGGAGCAATAAATTTTAAATGTTATTCATTATGAAACGGAAATTTGTTTTTGTCCAGAAGTCTGCTGTGCTGAGAACACCTTGTGTAGAATCAGAGAGATTTGGTTACGAGGCAGAACCAGCAAGCATGCTGGTAAACCATTGGTTGGTAAATGTGTCCATATGCATCAGAATCAGCTTGTATGATCAGTGAGGATAAAACACACACTTATCAGTTGCCAGTGTCAGATCCAAACATAGATACCATCATTTAAATATTCATATCCTCTCGTTTGATGACAGAAGCATAAAAACTTGTTGATTGCCATAAAAACGCCCTCCATGAGCTGGGTAAAGAAACATTTGTGACAGAGTTGTTCCATTTTGGTTTTTGCTGTAAATAAATGTGGTGATCTGTTTCTGATAAAATATAACTTCATTTTTTCGGCTGAAAGAATTAAGTTGAATTACATCTGTGACTATTAAGATTTCATTCTATGATGTGGAGAAGGGGAGAGTTAGCAGGGTTTCAGTGGGGAATGATAAATTAAGTTATTTAAATCTTTATTCAGGGATAAAATAAGGACAAAAATGGGAGACAAATATATGTCGATGATGAAAAATAAACAGATAATTTATTTCAATGTTAAAGATGTTTTTTGTCTAATTCTAATTCATTGAATAGTTCAAATATGAAGACATTAATTGAAACACTTGTTTTTATTATCATGTGTGGTGAATGATATATATAATGTGTATATATGTTCAATAAGCAAGATATGATTGTGAAGCACTCAGACGAGCCAGTCTCAAACCTATAACAAAGTGTTGTACGGCTAATCTTTACAGCATTCTCACAGGTACTTAACCTTGTGCTGACCTTCACAAAATCAATAGAAACAACTAGGGGCCAGAGAAGGTAATAGGGGGGACACTGATGATGACCTTCCATCACTGACCAAAGTAATATTGACCATTGATTATTAGCAATTGTTTGTTGTTCGGCTTAATTGGAATTCCATGCGGCTGTTCCAGGAATATTTCTCTTTTTCCCCATAAATTAATCGAATTTCGATGAAGTATATGGTATGAGAGCAGCTATCACAGTGGATGGAAATTTGCTAAATCTAACTCTCGAGAATGGTGGGAAGGTGGGGGGGGGGGGGGGGGGGGGGGGGGGGGGGGGGGGGGGGGATATTCTTATACATTTTAGATAATATGATATAATGTTAACATTACAGTCGATTTTCAGTATGAGCCTGTGACTGATCAGTTCTAGTAGCAAAGGCAGATTTCTTAAAGTTCTCTTTAGTTAGGAAAGGGACGGCTATATACAGTCGTATAGTCGTGAATGCTCACTTACGAAAGGGACGGCTATACAGTTGTATAGTCGTGAAGTGAGCAGTATGGTCTCGTTTACTTTATAGTGCTACCTCACTGAAGTCACATATGGTGACAACACACAAACCAGTCATCTACTATTTTTAAAGACCCTTGTATGTCTCAGACAGGGGACAGAACTAAAGGCCTTCCTCAAAAGGGCTAAGGCTCAACTAAAGGCCAGGAGTGAGGCAGGCTTCCTCAAAAGGGCTAAGGCTCAATTAAAGGCCATGAGTGAGGCAGGCTTCCTTAAAAGGGTTAAGGCTCAACTAAAGGCCATGAGTGAGGCAGGCTTCTCAAAAGGATCAGGCTCAATTAAAGGCCAGGAGTGAGGCAGGCTTCCTTAAAAGGGTTAAGGCTCAACTAAAGGCCAGGAGTGCAAAGGAATTTACAAAGGAGGCATTAGAAAGAATTTTATTTAGGAAGGTACTTGAATTTTCAGATTAAAGCTTTATTACATTTGTTTTTAAATATATTCATTATGATTGGCAGGTGATTATCAGAAAAAAATGAGTATATATATCAGATATCAAAACTAGATGTCATAATGTCGGTTGATGATCAAGTCATCCTGTCCACAGGAAATCTGTGGATAAGTGTGGGTATGTATCATGTCCAACATGGCTGGCTATCGTGATGTCTGTAATGACACTCATTAGGGCTTGTCAATGTCATTTTGGATGTAGATTTCAAGCCAGGATAGATTTTCAGGGAATCCGACAGGTCGCTGCTTAATGGTCATTCAGTGTGAGTTGGAATGTGGTGTTCTGAACAAACCAGTTTCTCTGCCATTTGCAATCTAAACAATTTGTATACAAATCTAACCTATAGATGAGGGATCGTTTCACAATGATATTTTATTATCATTTTTTGACAGCAAAATTGCTCTTCCATTCGCCAAGGCCTATAATGGCAGCATCCTCCAACTGAGGCTCAAAATTAAATGGGGAGTGTTTATTATATTGTAACTACCTCAGAAGTGGATGTGTTTGGTGTGTGGTAATGTGTACCAAGAGAGGCCATGCCATTGTTGGCCATTAGTAAAATCAAAGGTCATGAAACAAAAGGTCACCACTTAGGAGTGGGCTTTACACCATACAGGATACTAAAACAATAATGTTTTACATAATACTGTCACTCCTACATCCTAAAACTGTCACTCCTACATCCTAAATCTGTCACTCCTACATCCTAATACTGTCACTCCTACATCCTAATACTGTCACACCTACATCCTAATACTGTCACTCCTACATCCTAATACTGTCACTCCTACATCCTAATACTGTCACTCCTACATCCTAATACTGTCACTCCTACATCCTAAAACTGTCACTCCTACATCCTAATACTGTCACTCCTACATCCTAATACTGTCACACCTACATCCTAATACTGTCACACCTACATCCTAATACTGTCACTCCTACATCCTAATACTGTCACTCCTACATCCTAATATTGTCACTCCTACATCCTAAAACTGTCACTCCTACATCCTAATACTGTCACTCCTACATCCTAAAACTGTCTCTCCTACATCCTAATACTGTCACACCTACATCCTAAAACTGTCACTCCTACATCCTAATACTGTCACTCCTACATCCTAATACTGTCACTCCTACATCCTAATACTGTCACTCCTATGTCCTAATACTGTCACTCCTACATCCTAATACTGTCACTCCTTCATCCTAATACTGTCACTCCTACATCCTAATACTGTCACTCCTACATCCTAATACTGTCACTCCTACATCCTAATACTGTCACTCCTACATCCTAATACTGTCACTCCTACATCCTAATACTGTCACTCCTACATCCTAATACTGTCACTCCTACATCCTAATACTGTCACTCCTACATCCTAATACTGTCACTCCTACATCCTAATACTGTCACTCCTACATCCTAATACTGTCTCTCCTACATCCTAATACTGTCACTCCTACATCCTAATACTGTCACTCCTACATCCTAATACTGTCACTCCTACATCCTAATAATGTCACTCCTACATCCTAATACTGTCACACCTACATCCTAATACTGTCTCTCCTACATCCTAATACTGTTGCTGATTTCACAACAGCCTTCCTTCATTATGAATATGAACGAATTGGGATTGATATTTCTGGTCTAAAAAGTTCAAAGAATGAAGGTCAATCAAATATAAAATTGGTATTTTATTTGGCACAAGTCTTATCCAAAGAGCTGCCTTTCAGAATGTTAAGTTTGATTTCTGCTCTGAAGGTCAAGGGTCCACCGTACTGTTGCTTGGATTCTGGGTGATAATAGTCTTTTAGATGGTCAAACTTTTATTTACATTGATTTCTTACTCAAATTTATTTTGAGCTGTATCTACTTGTGACACAGGTGACATGTCCACTCCTGAGATTCCTATAGATGTCTTGTGTAAGCATTCAGACCAACCAAAGGGCTTATTTCTATCACTGCTTTTTACAACTTTGATATGTTTCAGGGCTCAAAGTGGCGCCTATTTTAGTGGCCATGGCACCTTAAATTCGCCATTGGCTACCAGTTATTGACCTATAAGGTGCCTGCATGGCCCCTAAAAAGTTGTGTAAATTTGTGATTGAGTTAACTCCTTCAAAGTTTGCAGTCAATGCTAAAATGACGTTCACAATTGAAAAAGTTACAGAGAGATGTTACACTGTACAAAAGAATTAAAAGATTTTTTATAAAAGTTAAGACAACTTTTCCAATTGGCACCTAGATTTTATGACTTGGTAGCCAAATAGGCCACCTGGTAAATATATCCACTTTGAGTACAGTTTTATAAGGTTGTCGTTCCGTTCCGTCAGAAGAGTAGGTAGATTTTGTCCAGGATTACACTGCAGTTTCATGGCTGTATACTGATGAGACTCAAAATTGCTGTAACTCGATCATGGTAACCAAACTTTAAGGACCTTCAGGTTTTTTTGGCCATTTGGTAAACTCAGATCTGCATTTGAAAATGTATGTAGTATGAATATTTCTTGATCATTTACAAACATTTCAGTTACATATGTGGAGAATATGTTACCCATGATGTTAGATACTCTTACTACAGGAAAGTCGACGTAATAACAAAGTCATAATTTCAACTCCAGATTGATATGTGGGCAATAAGAATATAGATTTGCATTAAGATACTTTGAAAAGTACAAGAAGAACATAATAGACAATGTCTACCTGTTTGGCCAGGGCTAGCCTATAGATGTGGTTTTGGCCAGGGCTGGCCTATAGATGTGGTTTTGGCCAGGGTTGGCCTATAGATGTGGTTTTGGACAGACCAGGGCTGGCCTATATATAGATGTGGTTTTTGACAGACCAGGGTTGGCCTATAGATGTGGTTTTGGACAGACCAGGGCTGGCCTATATATAGATGTGGTTTTTGACAGACCAGGGTTGGCCTATAGATGTGGTTTTGGACAGACCAGGGCTGGCCTATATATAGATGTGGTTTTTGACAGACCAGGGTTGGCCTATAGATGTGGTTTTGGACAGACCAGGGTTGGCCTATAGATGTGGTTTTGGACAGACCAGGGCTGGCCTCTAGATGTGGTTTTGGACAGACCAGGGCTGGCCTATAGATGTGGTTTTGGCCAGGGCTGGCCTATAGATGTGGTTTTGGACAGACCAGGGCTGGCCTATAGATGTGGTTTTGGCCAGGGCTGGTCTATAGATGTGGTTTTGGCCAGACTGTCTGGGATGGTATAATAATTCCCTAACCTTAGGTATAGATGGTGGAATCACATTCCATTAGAGGGGTAGCATTACACTGACAATGTAATGGAGGGCCCCAGCCTAGTAATTGTGGCTATTATTATAATTACATGGCATGAAATACGAAAATATCACTCCCTGGAACAATCCTTAAAAAATTAGATAGAAATCTGTTTTCTATAAACTGAATGTGTTAAATTTGTTACATTTTAAAGGTTATCTTACACTGGTAACATTTGACCTTTACTATGGTAACACTTGACCTTATAACTATGACTATTTGTGGGTGTTCCACACAGACAAATCCTACTCTTGTTTAGCAGATAAGCAACCGTTTATGAATCAGCAGAAGACAATTGGGTATGAATTAGCTGGAGACTATTGTTATCCCGCAATCAGAGATCGAAGGGATATTCTTGTAACCATTACTTAATTACCCTATTATGTGTAATCACCTGCTTCAGTTTAAATTTGGGTTCTGTGTAAGTGATGCTATGTAAATATCATCCTTCTATACCAAAAGTACTAATGCTTAGGATTGTGTTTTAGGCCCGAAGGTCAAATGTCAAGGTCGCTTACTATTAATAGAAATATTGCACATAGCATACTGAGGCTCTGTGGCCATATTCACTCTAACTTATACAGTTCTTTTCCCACCTACCTCCTTGTCTACCTCTATTCCCTGACCCTTCCCATATAGTTATAGCTACTTTTCTTTCATACAAATTACTTTAAGCTGAAAATAATGTCCAACTTGGTCTGCAGAATAGCACTTTGTTAGGAAACAGAATGTACTTTGTATAATAATGGATTATCTGATTAATGTCTACATGCAACGCCTTGCAACAGTAATCTACACAATAAGTCTGGCTAAACAATCATTGGTCCATCATCCCTTGAAATGAAATCCTATTGTTTTTAACCTAAAGGGTACAAAATCTTATAAAGTTTTAACCCTTTAAGGGAATTCACAATTTGTTGGCATGATGGAGTGGTGCTAAATGATGTATTTGGTGCTAACAATAGCTCCCTTGGGGCCCTCTACCTTTATTCACATGTACATACCCTCACTAGTAATCTATCAATGGCTGACAGAATCCTGCCACCCTGTAAAAAACACACATACTCACAGGAATTCAGGCATTGTTTGTAATCCATCATTCATCATTTTTCTTGGATATGAAATGTCATTTCTCAAGATATAAAATTTAATGGATTGTTGTATTGTGTTATATAGTGATTTTGTCCTCTGTTGAGGTGAAATTCAACGACATTTGACAGATTAAGTCTGTGATTTCCAAACCTCTGACAATTGACTACTGTTTCCAAAAATTGAGTTTTACTATGAGCCACATGAAGAATGGAGAGCTTGCAATCTTTTTAGGTCAGTCTTTTTACCTGAAGCTCAGTGACCTTTTCCAATCTGGCCATGAAAGTTGTCATCTGTCAATCGTTAGTTAACATTTTTACATTGTGACATCTTCTCAAAAACTCTTGAACTATTTTTGATAAAATTCTTTTATAGTTTATATAGGAAACTTTTTTTGTTTGTTTTTTTTTTGCCTAGTTTGTTTCATTTTCATTGGCAATTGGTTAGAATTTGGGCAGGGCTAACTTCTTTTTGACATGTTATCAGAGAATGTGTCAAGGTCATTCTTGCTACGGGGTCAAAAGTAGATCAAAAATGAAAATCATTAATTGCATGAGTACAGTTGGGTACAGAACATCCTTTGGTATACATCATGTACAGATCATCCTTTGGTATACATCATTTTGGGTACAGATCATTCTTTGGTATACATCATTGTGGGTATACAGATCATTCTTTGGTATACATTATTTTTGGGTACAGATCGTTCTTTGGTATACATCATTTTGGGTATACAGATCATTCTTTGGTATACATTATTTTTGGGTACAGATCGTTCTTTGGTATACATCATTTTGGGTATACAGATCATTCTTTGGTATACATCATTTTTGGGTACATATCATTCTTTGGTATACATCATGTACAGAACATCCTTTGGTATACTTCATGTACAGATCGTTCTTTGGTATACATCATTTTTGGGTACAGAACATCCTTTGGTATACATCATTTTTGGGTACAGAACATCCTTTGGTATACATCATTTTTGGGTACAGAACATCCTTTGGTATACATCATTTTTGGGTACAGAACATCCTTTGGTATACATCATTTTTGGGTATACAGATCATTCTTTGGTATACATCATTTTGGGTATACAGATCATTCTTTGGTATACATCATTTTGGGTATACAGATCATTCTTTGGTATACATCATTTTGGGTATACAGATCATTCTTTGGTATACATCATTTTGGGTATACAGATCATTCTTTGGTATACATCATTTTGGGTATACAGATCGTTCTTTGGTATACATCATTTTGGGTATACAGATCGTTCTTTGGTATACATCATTTTGGGTATACAGATCATTCTTTGGTATACATCAGTTTGGGTATACAGATCATTCTTTGGTATACATCATTTTGGGTACAGATCATTCTTTGGTATATATACATCAGTTTGGGTACAGATCATTCTTTTGTATACATCATGTACAGATCATTCTTTGGTATACATCATTTTTGGGTACAGATCATTCTTTGGTATATATACATCAGTTTGGGTATACAGATCATTCTTTGGTATACATCATGTACAGATCATCCTTTGGTATACATCATGTACAGATCATCCTTTGGTATACATCATTTTGGGTCCTTTTCTGTTCACAATAACTTTGATTCTCAGTATTCAGTATCTACAACTGAGGGAATACTAGAGAACTCCTATGTTGTTACACAGTCACCCACTCACAAAAGTGCTGTGTTTATTCTGTCATGGATGCAATCGGAATAGATTCTCGTTTATAAGTAAACATGTCACAAGCGATGAGGTATGATATGATGTCTGCACGAAGACACAGTGTGTTCAATGGAGCAGGATATTGTATTGTGAAAAGCAATATTCCAAACATGATTACTTACAGACACAGATAAACATATATTCTAGGGTTCTGTGTTATTTTCTGGGTTTGTGTGATTATGACAGGGTTATTTTCTGGGTTCGTGTGATTATGGCAGTGTTATTTTCTGGGTTCGTGTGGTTATGGCAGTGTTATTTTCTGGGTTCGTGTGATTATGACAGGGTCATTCTCTGGGTTTGTGTGATAATGGCAGTGTTCAGTGATCAAGTTTTGGACAGACTGAAGACTGGCAGACTTATGATCAAGTTTTGGACAGACTGAAGACTGACAGACTTATGATCAAGATTTGGACAGACTGAAGACTGACAGACTTATGATCAAGATTTGGACAGACTGAAGACTGGCAGACTTATGATCAAGATTTGGACAGACTGAAGACTGACAGACTTATGATCAAGATTTGGACAGACTGAAGACTGACAGACTTATGATCAAGTTTTGGACAGACTGAAGACTGACAGACTTATGATCAAGATTTGGACAGACTGAAGACTGGCAGACCCAGGATTATAATTGTTGTTTCTGCTGTTTCCATGACAATTTCAATAGGATTGAGCAAATAGCACTACCAATATGGCATGATCTTCAATGATGTTATGTTGTCACATGTGGGTGACAACAGCAAAGATGAAGTTAAGAGTTGTAAATGGTTGATGGTGGATGAAGGCATTCTAAAATGTCAGACATGTGTTAACCCATACAGTTGTAAAACCATGGAGATTTATTTGTCCCTTTTAATATTTGACATGACACCAAGCAGTTAAGGTGTTTTGATAATTTCTCTTGTCCTTGAAAAGTGTAAAGACTTTATGGGTATGCCAGCTCTCCTTCTCACATCCTAACGTTGAGACATAGGGATACCAATGTTATAACAGTTTGACGGCTATAATGACACCACATCAACTACTATATAACTTCATGTGAACAATACTGTGCATTCTGTACAGTAAAAAACGCATACATAAGGAGGTCAGCAGGGCGAGTGAAACCTCAGGGTCATTCACCCCTGTGACAGAAATCCCCACCCTAGGGGAAGATTCTGAAGTTGACAAACAGGTGTCATGTACTGGACAAATTATAATGGTTGTAGATAAGATCCTCCTATCTCACCACTAAGGGGGTGTTCTGTACAGGACTGTCCATGTGTATTTTGATCATGAAGGAAACATTAAGGAAAAGTCGTAACTTGATAACTGTAAAGTTCCATTGATTTTCCTAGTGTGAAGGCATCTCTCTATAATAAATCCACCTGTGTATCCAACCATGTATCTGACACAGTGTAAAGACAAGTGTATCCCACCATGTATCTGACACAGTGTAAAGACAAGTGTATCCCACCATGTATCTGACACAGTGTAAAGACAAGTGTATCCCACCATGTATCTGACACAGTGTAAAGACAAGTGTATCCCACCATGTATCTGACACAGTGTAAAGACAAGTGTATCCCACCATGTATCTGACACAGTGTAAAGACAAGTGTATCCCACCATGTATCTGACACAGTGTAAAGACAAGTGTATCCCACCATGTATCTGACACAGTGTAAAGTACAAGTGTATCCCACCATGTATCTTACACAGTGTAAAGACAAGTGTATCCCACCATGTATCTGACACAGTGTAAAGACAAGTGTATCCCACCATGTATCTGACACAGTGTAAAGACAAGTGTATCCCACCATGTATCTGACACAGTGTAAAGACAAGTGTATCCCACCATGTATCTGACACAGTGTAAAGACAAGTGTATCCCACCATGTATCTGACACAGTGTAAAGACAAGTGTATCCCACCATGTATCTGACACAGTGTAAAGACAAGTGTATCCCACCATGTATCTGACACAGTGTAAAGACAAGTGTATCCCACCATGTATCTGACACAGTGTAAAGACAAGTGTATCCCACCATGTATCTGACACAGTGTAAAGACAAGTGTATCCCACCATGTATCTGACACAGTGTAAAGTCAAGTGTATCCCACCATGTATCTGACACAGTGTAAAGACAAGTGTATCCCACCATGTATCTGACACAGTGTAAAGACAAGTGTATCCCACCATGTATCTGACACAGTGTAAAGACAAGTGTATCCCACCATGTATCTGACACAGTGTAAAGACAAGTGTATCCCACCATGTATCTGACACAGTGTAAAGACAAGTGTATCCCACCATGTATCTGACACAGTGTAAAGACAAGTGTATCCACCATGTATCTGACAGTGTAAAGACAAGTGTATCCCACCATGTATCTGACACAGTGTAAAGACAAGTGTATCCCACCATGTATCTGACACAGTGTAAAGTCAAGTGTATCCCACCATGTATCTGACACAGTGTAAAGACAAGTGTATCCCACCATGTATCTGACACAGTGTAAAGACAAGTGTATCCCACCATGTATCTGACACAGTGTAAAGACAAGTGTATCCCACCATGTATCTGACACAGTGTAAAGACAAGTGTATCCCACCATGTATCTGACACAGTGTAAAGACAAGTGTATCCCACCATGTATCTGACACAGTGTAAAGACAAGTGTATCCCACCATGTATCTGACACAGTGTAAAGACAAGTGTATCCCACCATGTATCTGACACAGTGTAAAGACAAGTGTATCCCACCATGTATCTGACACAGTGTAAAGACAAGTGTATCCCACCATGTATCTGACACAGTGTAAAGACAAGTGTATCCCACCATGTATCTGACACAGTGTAAAGACAAGTGTATCCCACCATGTATCTGACACAGTGTAAAGACAAGTGTATCCCATCATGTATCTGACACAGTGTACTCAGACGGGAAAAGTAGGAAATATTCACAATCTAAATCTAATTGTAAGTTTTCTTCCTCGTGAATTTTGTCGGCGATCGCGATCCCCAAGAATTATTTTTCAATAGTAAGATTGAATTGGGATTTGAATATTTCTCAAGGCAAACTTTTGAAGACTTGTTTTCTTCTCCTACATTATAACTTGAGAAGTAAGCTGTTGTTCAATTTGTCAGTTGTATTTCTGGTGGTGTAGACATTTCACCATGTTATAAGCGTTTTAATTCACTCTGAGGAGAGGTTAATTTGACAAGGTCTAAAGTAGTATAATTATTCTCACCAAAATAAAAATAAATCAGTTTAAATATTTCTTACATTGAAAATCTGGTGACTTAAAACAGCATGTCGCTGACTGAACTGTTGGGTGTGAGACATTGTAGAAATACTTGAAGCATATGTTGGTTAGGTCATACTGACTTCAAGTCTGGGGCGATCTGCTGGTATCTGCTCACACGGCGGTGTTGAAATTGTATTTGTTGTCATCTGGTTTTCATGAAAAAACTGGGCAATGATTTAATTTTAAAATTTTGAAGCACTCAACAAATTATAAACAGAAATCTGTAGAATGGCAAGTTTTAATTAAACTCTGAATGCTTGGCAGATCTTGATAATATTTCCGTGTTGTTTGGGTGGCACAGCCCAGTAGTGTTTATCAGATTGGCAATATTGTTGGAGGGTTATATGCCACAAGCGTGCCTCCTGTTTAGACAGGATTTTTACACTAACACTTTTGCACCAAACTCGACAATTTGTTGATTTGATTCTCAAAGCTGACAAGAAATATTTCCTGTTATTTTTTCTGTGATACAATGGATCTGCTGGAACAAACACACTATGCTGTCTAATTCTTTAATGGAAAGTCAGCTGAAGATCTAGTGGTTGGGCCTCGACAATCAATTTAACATTTGTGACAATTTTGCTGAACGCTTTGAACTCTAAAGTGATTCCTGTACCGATTCAGGTAACACCGTTATCTCTGTAGTCATGTGTGTTGCCACGAAGCCACTTAACAACCAGAACAACCACTACAGCCACCACTGCCACCAGGCTGAACCACACGGCACCAGAGGCTGGTAGTAGACTTAAAGGGAAGGAACTGTCACTACGACTCCCATCCAGCATTGAGTATCGGCTCAAAAACACTCGGTAGTGGCTAGGAAATGCGAGTGTATGTCTTGAGAATTGCGATGGAGTTTTCTTAGTTCGCAATATTGATTCTGCTGTCAGGACCAACTGTGGTCTGTATTGAATACAGGAGGAGCTTCTACTCCAAGCTTCCTCGTCACACAGCTTACTTAACATCGTATAACACGAGGGGACACCCGTGTTTATATTTAACTCAAGTCCACAATTTGGGTGTTTTTCATTAGTGACTGATAATTTTTGTTGTTCATTGTGAAACTCCAACGATGGAAAATCTAGCAGTGTGGAGGCCTACCAGGTGATATCAGCTGAAAAGGTAAGAAGTCTTTAGTTTGATGGGTTTTTGTTTTTGTTTGTGTTTTACATTTTAAAAAGAGACGGGTCCAGAGGAAATAAGGCCTGTATGACCTACCACAGTTGACAAGAGATAAACAGATTCCCGGACATGTTAAAACGACCCAGTATTGATAATATCACACACATCCCTTGGCATTGATAACTCCTGTAATATCAGCTTAAAACGATCTGCATCAAGTTTCTGAGACAATTATAAAATGCATCAGTTTTAATTTTAATCGTTCTGCAATTTAAAATTGATGAATTTATTCAGATAGCGAATACTTAGTATAATGGGATAAGGATTATTATCATCTACATTTCCTCCAAAATAAAGAGCATTGCAATGCCTACATTGAAACAATACTAGTTATATACAGATAATCATTTCCTTCAAAGAGACAACAATCCTGACACATTTGGTAAACAATAATGTATATTTTTAGTTTATTTGGCCAGTAAGTGAAAATAGATAATTATATATAATTAGAAAAAAAAAATAAACATTAAAAACAGAGTATTTGTGTGATTGGATACTTACATACTGATAGGTGTGTGATTGGTATACTTACATACTGATAGGTGTGTGATTGGTATACTTACATACTTATAGGTGTGTGATTGGTATACTTACATACTTATAGGTGTGTGATTGGTATACTTATAGGTGTGTGATTGGTATACTTACATACTTATAGGTGTGTGATTGGTATACTTACATACTTATAGGTGTGTGATTGGTATACTTACATACTTATAGGTGTGTGATTGGTATACTTATAGGTGTGTGATTGGTATACTTATAGGTGTGTGATTGGTATACTTACATACTTAGAGATGTGTGATTGGTATACTTATAGGTGTGTGATTGGTATACTTACATACTGATAGGTGTGTGATTGGTATACTTACATACTTATAGGTGTGTGATTGGTATACTTACATACTTATAGGTGTGTGATTGGTATACTTATAGGTGTGTGATTGGTATACTTACATACTAATAGGTGTGTGATTGGTATACTTACATACTTATAGGTGTGTGATTGGTATACTTACATACTTATAGGTGTGTGATTGGTATACTTATAGGTGTGTGATTGGTATACTTATAGGTGTGTGATTGGTATACTTATAGGTGTGTGATTGGTATACTTATATACTTATAGGTGTGTGATTGGTATACTTACATACTTATAGGTGTGTGATTGGTATACTTACACACTTATAGGTGTGTGATTGGTATACTTATAGGTGTGTGATTGGTATACTTATATACCTATAGGTGTGTGATTGGTATACTTATAGGTGTGTGATTGGTATACTTATAGGTGTGTGATTGGTATACTTATAGGTGTGTGGTTGGTATACTTATAGGTGTGTGATTGGTATACTTATAGGTGTGTGATTGGTATACTTATAGGTGTGTGATTGGTATACTTATAGGTGTGTGATTGGTATACTTATAGGTGTGTGATTGGTATACTTATAGGTGTGTGGTTGGTATACTTATAGGTGTGTGATTGGTATACTTATAGGTGTGTGGTTGGTATACTTATAGGTGTGTGATTGATATACTTATAGGTGTGTGATTGGTATACTTATATACTTATAGGTGTGTGATTGGTATACTTACATACTTATAGGTGTGTGATTGGTATACTTACACACTTATAGGTGTGTGATTGGTATACTTATAGGTGTGTGATTGGTATACTTATATACCTATAGGTGTGTGATTGGTATACTTATAGGTGTGTGATTGGTATACTTATATACCTATAGGTGTGTGATTGGTATACCTATAGGTGTGTGATTGGTATACTTATATACCTATAGGTGTGTGATTGGTATACTTATAGGTGTGTGATTGGTATACTTATATACCTATAGGTGTGTGATTGGTATACCTATAGGTGTGTGATTGGTATACTTATATACTTATAGGTGTGTGATTGGTATACTTATAGGTGTGTGATTGGTATACTTATATACTTATAGGTGTGTGATTGGTATACTTATAGGTGTGTGATTGGTATACTTATATACCTATAGGTGTGTGATTGGTATACTTATATACCTATAGGTGTGTGATTGGTATACCTATAGGTGTGTGATTGGTATACTTATATACCTATAGGTGTGTGATTGGTATACTTATAGGTGTGTGATTGGTATACTTATATACCTATAGGTGTGTGATTGGTATACCTATAGGTGTGTGATTGGTATACTTATATACTTATAGGTGTGTGATTGGTATACTTATAGGTGTGTGATTGGTATACTTATATACTTATAGGTGTGTGATTGGTATACTTATATACTTATAGGTGTGTGATTGGTATACTTATAGGTGTGTGATTGGTATACTTACATACTTATAGGTGTGTGATTGGTATACTTACACACTTATAGGTGTGTGATTGGTATACTTATAGGTGTGTGATTGGTATACTTATATACTTATAGGTGTGTGATTGGTATACTTATATGTGTGTGATTGGTATACTTATATACCTATAGGTGTGTGATTGGTATACTTATAGGTGTGTGATTGGTATACTTACATACTTATAGGTGTGTGATTGGTATACTTACACACTTATAGGTGTGTGATTGGTATACTTATAGGTGTGTGATTGGTATACTTATATACTTATAGGTGTGTGATTGGTATACTTATAGGTGTGTGATTGGTATACTTATAGGTGTGTGATTGGTATACTTACATACTTATAGGTGTGTGATTGGTATACTTATAGGTGTGTGATTGGTATACTTATATACTTATAGGTGTGTGATTGGTATACTTACATACTTATAGGTGTGTGATTGGTATACTTATAGGTGTGTGATTGGTATACTTACATACTTATAGGTGTGTGATTGGTATACTTACATACTTATAGGTGTGTGATTGGTATACTTATATACTTATAGGTGTGTGATTGGTATACTTACATACTTATAGGTGTGTGATTGGTATACTTATATACTTATAGGTGTGTGATTGGTATACTTATAGGTGTGTGATTGGTATACTTATATACCTATAGGTGTGTGATTGGTATACCTATAGGTGTGTGATTGGTATACTTATATACTTATAGGTGTGTGATTGGTATACTTATAGGTGTGTGATTGGTTATATAGGTGTGCTTAACTTACTACTAGGTGTGTGATTGATTTATACTTATAGGTTGTTGTGATTGGTATACTTAATACTTATAGGTGTGTGATTGGTATACTACTACTTATAGGTGTGTGATTGGTATACTTAGGTGTGTATGTATACTTATATTTGTGTGTGTGATTGGTATACTTATAGGTGTTGTTGATTGTATACTTTAGTGTTGATGTATACTTAACTTATAGGTGTGTGATTGGTATACTAATCTTATAGGTGTGTGATTGGTATACTTATACTATAGGTGTGTGATCTTTATACTATAGGTGTGTGATTGGTATACCTTATAGTGTGTGATTGGTATACTACTACTTATAGGTGTGTTATTGGATTCTTATAGGTGTGTGATGGTATAACTTACTACTTAGAGGTTGTATGATTTGGGATACTTAATACTTGTAGGTTGATGTGATTGGTATATTATAGGTGTGGTGATTGGTATACTTACAACTTATGGTGTGGTGATTGGTATCTTTACATACTTATAGGTGTGTGATTGGGTATACTCTCGTGTGTGATTGGTATACTTCGATACTTATATGTGTGTGATTTGGTATACTTAGTTAAAGGGGGGGTGTGTGATTTGGTATCTTATAGGTGTGTGATTGTATAAATACATACTTATAGGTTGTGGTGATTGGTATACTTATAGTTGTGATTGGTATACTTCCATACTATAGGTGTGTGA
This sequence comes from Pecten maximus, assembly GCF_902652985.1. NCBI lineage: Eukaryota > Metazoa > Mollusca > Bivalvia > Pectinida > Pectinidae > Pecten > Pecten maximus. The sequence goes on from NC_047021.1 coordinate 9,075,209, forward strand.
TTGGTATACTTAATAGGTTGTGTGATTGGTATACCTTATAAGGGTGTGATTGGTATACTTCCATCTTATAGTGGTGTGATTTGGTAATACATTATAGGTGTGGTGTGTGATTTGTATACTTATATACTTATAGGTGTGTGATTGGTATACTTATATACTTATAGGTGTGTGATTGGTATACTTACATACTTATAGGTGTGTGATTGGTATACTTACATACTTATAGGTGTGTGATTGGTATACTTATATACTTATAGGTGTGTGATTGGTATACTTACATACTTATAGGTGTGTGATTGGTATACTTACATACTTATAGGTGTGTGATTGGTATACTTATAGGTGTGTGATTGGTATACTTATAGGTGTGTGATTGGTATACTTACATACTTATAGGTGTATGATTGGTATACTTATATACTTATAGGTGTGTGATTGGTATACTTATAGGTGTGTGATTGGTATACTTACATACTTATAGGTGTGTGATTGGTATACTTACATACTTATAGGTGTGTGATTGGTATACTTATAGGTGTGTGATTGGTATACTTATATACTTATAGGTGTGTGATTGGTATACTTATAGGTGTGTGATTGGTATACTTATAGGTGTGTGATTGGTATACTTATAGGTGTGTGATTGGTATACTTACATACTTATAGGTGTGTGATTGGTATACTTACATACTTATAGGTGTGTGATTGGTATACTTATAGGTGGTGTGATTGGTATACTTACATACTTATAGGTGTGTGAATTGGTATACTTACATACTTATAGGTGGTGATTGGTATACTTACATACTTATAGATGTGTGATTGGTATACTTACATACTTATAGGTGTGTGATTGGATACTTACTACTTTATAGGTGTGTGATTGGTATACTTATATACTTATAGGTGTGTGATTGGTATACTTACATACTTATAGGTGTGTGATTGGTATACTTACATACTGATAGGTGTGTGATTGGTATACTTACATACTTATAGGTGTGTGATTGGTATACTGACATACTTATAGGTGTGTGATTGGTATACTTACATACTTATAGATGTGTGATTGGTATACTTACATACTTATAGGTGTGTGATTGGTATACTTACATACTTATAAATGTGTGATTGGTATACTTACATACTTATAGGTGTGTGATTGGTATACTTACATACTTATAGGTGTGTGATTGGTATACTTATATACTGATAGGTGTGTGATTGGTATACTTACATACTTATAGATGTGTGATTGGTATACTTACATACTTATAGGTGTGTGATTGGTATACTTACATACTTATAGGTGTGTGATTGGTATACTTACATACTTATAGGTGTGTGATTGGTATACTTACATACTTATAGGTGTGTGATTGGTATACTTATAGGTGTGTGATTGGTATACTTACATACTTATAGATGTGTGATTGGTATACTTACATACTTATAGGTGTGTGATTGGTATACTTACATACTTATAAATGTGTGATTGGTATACTTACATACTTATAGGTGTGTGATTGGTATACAGTCTACCCTCGTTATATCGCCACATTTCGTCTGTGTCAATTATGGCGGTATAACGAGGGTGGCGTTAGTATCGAATCATGAAAATTACAACAGTAAAAGATAATGTTGTACCAACGTTTTATTAAATACACAATGAGTTAACATATAAGACACCATGGTATTGACCGTATAGTTTGTAGCTTACAAATACACATTTACATATGTAATTTCTGAAAAAAGTCATTAATTTGCTTTTGTCTCATGCCATCTGTTACAATCTGTCGAATTTTATTGGAAATTACGCGGCACTGGATCAAGTCCGATTTAGTGGTTTTATCACGCTTTCGTCTCGGAGTTTCCATCTCGACTGACGAAGCCAAATCGTTCATACCATAAATAAGAACACTTATGGAGCAGAAATCAGTCATGCTTTATTACAAATCAAACCATACCTGTGTGTAGATGTCACATATATAAACATCGATACATTTATCTACCTGAGCGATAGAAACTCATTCAGGCGTGTAACTAAGTTACCTGTGAAAAAGGAAATAACCTAATTCTATAAATAGAACACTAAAGAGTTCCTCGTTCGCAGAAAAAACGGACCAAGATGGCGATATCGTTGAGGGTAATATAACGGGATTCAGGACGTTTGTATTGTTATGAACGTGGCGGATGGCGGTATGCGAGGTTGGCGAACTTAACGAGGGAATTATATAGAAGGGAAATCCGTTCTAGGGGTGTAGGTGGCGGTATGCGAGGGTGGCGGTAGATTCGGGTGGCGATTATGGTCGAGGGTACACTGTACTTACATACTTATAGGTGTGTGATTGGTATACTTACATACTTATAGGAAAATGGATTTATAAGACCAGACCGTACAGGGACATGCACTCTCAATATAAAAGATTCAGACAAAAATAAAGATAATGGTTTACTACGAGACGTTCTGAGTGTATATTTGGTATCATAAATATGATAAAAAAAATTGTGGTAAGACAAGAATGGTATCATAGAATATCACTGTCAGACGCCCATTTTGGTGTGTCACACTGTATTATTGGACAGTCTGTACAAACATGTGAGAGGAAACCTGTATCTTTGAGATCTCAGTAACGGAGACATGGAGAATGGTATTACTGTGTAGCTGCATCTATAGTAATGGTGGAATAATCCTCAATAACAAAATACAATGTGATATAAGGTTTGTCGACCTTACTGTGGGTATTATATATAGGCCTGTCTATAAAGATCGGTATTCAATGTCTGTGTGATATTTGTCTATGAAAAGGACGTTTCTATAAATTCTATACTAATATGTAAACAATCAAACGAAACATGTCCATAAAGGAGACTGCCTACAAAAAGAATCTGTGTATAAAGGACATTGGAGTACAAAGAAAACTTGTGTATAAAAAACACAAATTTGTAAAGGACATCTGTCTATTAAGGACAGTGGTATGTAAAAATGGAACCTGTCAATACAAGACATCGGCCTACAAAGGAGACTTGTGGGTAAAGGATACCTACATGTATATATGTGTATAAAGGAGGTCTGTCTATAAAGGGCATCTGTCTATAAAGGGCATCTGTCTATAAAGGACATCTGTCTATAAAGGAGACTTGTGTATAAAGGAGGTCTGTCTATAAAGGACATTTGTGTGTAAATGATATCTGTCTATAAAGGACACTTGTGTATAAAGGCTGTCTGTCTATAAAGGACACTTGTGTATAAAGGGCGTCTGTCTATACAGTAAAGGACCCTGTGTGTAAATGACAAACTTGTGTATAAAGGACATCTGTCAATAAAGGACACTTGTGTATAAAGAACACTTGTATATAAAGGACATCTGTCTATAAAGGACATCTGTCTATAAAGGAGACTTGTGTATAAAGGACATCTGTCTATAAAGGACATCTGTCTATAAAGGACATATGTCTATAAAGGAGACTTGTGTATAAAGGACATCTGTCTATAAAAGACATCTGTCTATAAGGGACATCTGTCTATAAAGGACATCTGTCTATAAAGGACACCTGTCTATAACGGACACTTGTGTATAAAGAACACTTGTGTATAAAGGACACTTGTATATAAAGGAGGTCTGTCTATAAAGAACACTTGTGTATAAAGAACACTTGTGTATAAAGGACACTTGTATATAAAGGAGGTCTGTCTATAAAGGACACTTATGTATAAAAAACATCTGAATATAGATCAAAGTTGTGTATAGAGATATCTGTGTATCCATGAGGATCTACAAGGGAGAATTTATGTTGTGTATTGATAATAACTGTCCTCAAAGGATACTTGTATCTAAAGGGCATTGGTACTTACAGGAACTGGATTTTGGTCTTAAAAAGAGATCTGTATACAGGGAAGAATTGTTTAAAGAAACATGTGTTATATGTTATAAAGAACATTTTACTTTAAAACAAAATGTATATAAAGGACATCTGTCTATAAAGAACCTACATTTGTCTATAAAAAACTGTTTATAAAGGACTTTTTATCTTTCTATAAAGAAACCTTTTATAAAGGACATATTTCCATAAAGAAACCTGTTTATAAAGGACATCTGTCTATAAAGAAACCTGTTTATAAAGGACATTTTATCTTTCCATAAAGAAACCTGTTTATAAAGGACATCTGTCTATAAAGAAATTCGTATATAAAGGACACATGTTTATAAAGGAGATATGTACATCACTAGAACCACCAACCTAATGCTCTGAAAAACTTCATAACTTCTGCCAGTTGTCATTGCTAACTTAGAACAACTCCAGTAAAAAGATATAAGTTATGTTTTTCAAACAAAAACATTATCAGTTTCTTTGTGTTGAATACTGTAATCTAGATGATACCTCATATTTCAGTTGAAATCCAGAACAGGTTGGTTTCATTTTGAAATCAGAACTGGTTTCTTGGAAATCGAGCTCTCAGAAAAGATAGTAACACCGTAACACTGTTTTGGTTCTGAAATATAATGACGCTTGTGCTTGTGTCTAGCACATTCCTTTTAAGGACATGACGGCGGTGTACTGGCTGTAGGTTTGAAGGAAAGGATTAAATACATGATAAATCGCATGTAAGGGGACGAGCGGATGTATTTTGAACATACAATAGCATGACTATGGATCGTAGATGGTCCCCAGTGGATAGAGTTGGCAAAGCTCCGAACTCCAACAGTGTACATGGAGCCTCCATCAATACTTACTACATACTGCCATTTTACAGTGTGTTCCTGGAAGGCTGAGTGTTTATAGTATATACAGGGCTATAGATAATGGCACAGAGGTGATACAACTTGTACAATGTCACCATTAACTCTATAGGAGGTACAATGTCACCATTAACTCTGTAGGAGGTACAATGTCATCATTAACTCTGTGGGAGGTATGATGTCATCATTAACTCTATAGGAGGTACGATGTCATCATTAACTCTGTAGGAGGTACGATGTCATCATTAACTCTGTAGGAGGTACGATGTCATCATTAACTCTATAGGAGGTACAATGTCACCATCAACTCTATAGGAGGTACAATGTCATCATTAACTCTATAGGAGGTACGATGTCATCATTAACTCTATAGGAGGTACAATGTCATCATTAACTCTGTAGGAGGTACAATGTCATCATTAACTCTGTAGGAGGTACAATGTCACCATTAACTCTGTAGGAGGTACAATGTCATCATTAACTCTGTAGGAGGTACGATGTCATCATTAACTCTATAGGAGGTACAATGTCACCATCAACTCTATAGGAGGTACAATGTCATCATTAACTCTGTAGGAGGTACAATGTCACCATTAACTATACAGAGGTACAATGTCACCATTAACTCTATAGGAGGTACGATGTCATCATTAACTCTGTAGGAGGTACGATGTCATCATTAACTCTGTAGGAGGTACAATGTCACCATCAACTCTATAGGAGGTACAATGTCACCATCAACTCTATAGGAGGTACAATGTCACCATTAACTCTATAGGAGGTACAATGTCATCATTAACTCTGTAGGAGGTACAATGTCATCATTAACTCTGTAGGAGGTACGATGTCATCATTAACTCTATAGGAGGTACAATGTCATCATTAACTCTGTAGGAGGTACAATGTCATTAACTCTGTAGGAGGTATGATGTCATCATTAACTCTATAGGAGGTACAATGTCATCATTAACTCTGTAGGAGGTACGATGTCATCATTAACTCTATAGGAGGTACAATGCCATTAACTCTGTAGGAGGTATGATGTCATCATTAACTATACAGAGGTACAATGTCATCATTAACTCTGTAGGAGGTACGATGTCATCATTAACTCTATAGGAGGTACAATGTCATCATTAACTCTGTAGGAGGTACGATGTCATCATTAACTCTATAGGAGGTACAATGTCATTAACTCTGTAGGAGGTATGATGTCATCATTAACTATACAGAGGTACAATGTCATCATTAACTCTATAGGAGGTACAATGTCATCATTAACTCTGTAGGAGGTACAATGTCATCATTAACTCTGTAGGAGGTACGATGTCATCATTAACTCTATAGGAGGTACAATGTCATTAACTCTATAGGAGGTACGATGTCATCATTAACTCTGTAGGAGGTACGATGTCACCATTAACTCTGTAGGAGGTACAATGTCATCATTAACTATACAGAGGTACAATGTCATCATTAACTCTATAGGAGGTACAATGTCATCATTAACTCTATAGGAGGTACGATGTCATTATTAACTCTGTAGGAGGTACAATGTCATCATTAACTCTGTAGGAGGTACGATGTCATCATTAACTCTATAGGAGGTACGATGTCATTATTAACTCTGTAGGAGGTACAATGTCATCATTAACTCTATAGGAGGTATGATGTCATCATTAACTCTGTAGGAGGTACGATGTCATCATTAACTCTGTAGGAGGTACAATGTCATCATTAACTCTACAGAGGTACGATGTCATCATTAACTCTGTAGGAGGCACGATGTCATTATTAACTCTGTAGGAGGTACGATGTCACCATTAACTCTGTAGGAGGTACGATGTCATCATTAACTCTATAGGAGGTACAATGTCATCATTAACTCTATAGGAGGTCAATGTCATAATTAACTCTGTAGGAGGTACGATGTCATCATTAACTCTATAGGAGGTACAATGTCATAATTAACTCTATAGGAGGTACAATGTCATAATTAACTCTATAGGAGGTACAATGTCATAATTAACTCTATAGGAGGTACAATGTCACCATTAACTCTGTAGGAGGTACGATGTCACCATTAACTCTGTAGCAGGTACGATGTCACCATTAACTCTGTGGGAGGTATGATGTCATCATTAACTCTGTAGGAGGTACGATGTCATCATTAACTATATAGGAGGTACGATGTCATCATTAACTCTATAGGAGGTACGATGTCATCATTAACTACACAGAGGTACAATGTCACCATTAACTCTGTAGGAGGTACAATGTCATCATTAACTCTGTGGGAGGTATGATGTCATCATTAACTCTGTGGGAGGTACGATGTCATCATTAACTCTGTGGGAGGTACGATGTCATCATTAACTCTGTGGGAGGTACAATGTCATTATTAACTATACAGAGGTACGATGTCACTATTAACTCTATAGGAGGTACGATGTCATCATTAACTACACAGAGGTACAATGTCACCATTAACTCTGTAGGAGGTACAATGTCATCATTAACTCTGTGGGAGGTATGATGTCATCATTAACTCTGTGGGAGGTACGATGTCATCATTAACTCTGTAGGAGGTACAATGTCATCATTAACTCTGTAGGAGGTACGATGTCATCATTAACTATATAGGAGGTACAATGTCATCATTAACTCTGTAGCAGGTACGATGTCATAATTAACTCTGTAGGAGGTACAATGTCATCATTAACTCTGTAGGAGGTACAATGTCATCATTAACTCTGTGGGAGGTATGATGTCATCATTAACTCTGTGGGAGGTACAATGTCATCATTAACTCTGTAGGAGGTACAATGTCATCATTAACTCTGTAGGAGGTACGATGTCACCATTAACTCTATAGGAGGTATGATGTCATCATTAACTCTATAGGAGGTACAATGTCACCATTAACTCTGTAGGAGGTACAATGTCATCATTAACTCTGTAGGAGGTACAATGTCATCATTAACTATACAGAGGTACAATGTCATCATTAACTCTGTAGGAGGTACAATGTCATCATTAACTCTGTAGGAGGTACGATGTCATCATTAACTCTATAGGAGGTACAATGTCACCATTAACTATATAGGAGGTACAATGTCATCATTAACTCTGTAGGAGGTACGATGTCATCATTAACTATATAGGAGGTACAATGTCATCATTAACTATATAGGAGGTACAATGTCATCATTAACTCTGTAGGAGGTACGATGTCATCATTTACTCTATAGGAGGTACAATGTCATCATTAACTATATAGGAGGTACAATGTCACCATTAACTATACAGAGGTACAATGTCACCATTAACTCTGTAGGAGGTATGATGTCATCATTAACTCTGTAGGAGGTACGATGTCATTATTAACTCTGTAGGAGGTATGATGTCATCATTAACTCTGTAGGAGGTATGATGTCATCATTAACTATACAGTGGTACAGCAAATTTCTTGGTAGATCTACAGCCAGTGAAAATTTAGCAGTGAACTGTAACAGTATTTTCTTTGTCAATTTTCTTGCATCATTGAAGGATAATCACAAGAAGACTATATTCTAAATGATACCAGCCTTGCAGGTCTTAATCAATTTGATAATTACTGCTGTGGGTTTACAATAGTTTTATCTTTTTATCCACTGAAAGATGGTTAAGGTACACATCTGTATAGATCCTGAATATTTACATATATAGATAAGGTTCACACCTGTATAGATCCTAAATGTTTACATATATAGATAAGGTTCACACCTGTATAGATCCTAAATGTTTACATATATAGATAAGGTTCACACCTGTATAGATCCCCAATATGTACATATGTACATATATAGTTAAGGTATACACATCTGTATAGATCCTAAATATGTACATATATAAATAAGGTACACACCTGTATAGATCCTAAATATGTACATATATAGTTAAGGTACACATCTGTATAGATCCTAAATATGTACATATATAAATAAGGTACACACCTGTATAGATCCTAAATATGTACATATATAGTTAAAACACACATCTGTATAGATCCCAAATATGTACATATATAAATAAGGTACACATATGTAGATATCGAACATGAAGAAGGAATATCTGTGACCCAAGATCATCTCACTATATTATCCGGAAGTTAAAGCTTACTTTACATCAGATGCCATAAACCACTAGTCAAAATAGAGGCTGAAATAACATGTTTTAGTGAATCAGATAGACATGGTAGTTTTATTACCTGACAAGAGCTTATTGTAGAATAAATACAGTACTGTAACAATGTACTTCCTGTCTCAAGTGTAATGCTATTCCTTTGTGCTGGAAAATTGTTTCATAGTAAGATTCTGGTACTCAAAGTTGATTGTTTATTTGTAGAAATTTGCTCTAGTAATTAATCTACATATCCATTATCAAAGCAGCAACTGCAGAAAAAGTAGGAAGTTATACCATTAAGCTGGAGAGTTCCTTTAAGAGATGATAGCCCTCTAATTGGTTGTCTAGAGGGAGCCTGACTTCTTGTAGCTTTACAGTTGTTGTGGCTTCGTATTCCAGTTCAGTTTATAAAACTGACAAGATTAAAAGTACATATGTGACAGGAATATTAACAAACTTTTATCCTGAAGACATTTCATATCGCAACTGTGAAAAAGGCCTCTAGAATTCTGTATTAACTGTTTCAAGTAAGCATTTACAAAAAAAACCCCAGAAAATTGAAGGCTCACAGAATGCACTTGGTGTATTCCCTCTAAAATCTCCAACTATGGCAACCTGAGCAATTATTTTCAACATGTCTGCAGTCAACAGATGGTTCATTCATTTCAAACATTTATCTCCAAGGCAAGGTATTGTTGTCTGGCCAATATTGTTATACTTGTTATGAAATGAAAACGAAAAGAGGCTGACCAACAAGTGGTTTGTTACCAGGAAGTGTTGAGGATGGAGACTGGTTACATCTGTAGTACAGACTGTCGGTGACAGAAATAGATCACACAATGATCAGGTCACTCAAGTGTCTTTGTCAGGGGAAAGGAGGGAGGAGTGGGGATTGGAGGGGAATGTCTACAGTTCAAATCTGTACTACAGACTCGGGGTGGAAATAGATCCCAAACATACAATGGTGACCAAGGTCACTCAAGTGTCTTTGTCAGGGGGAAAGGAGTGGGAGGATGGAAGGTCAAAGGAGGATGGAAGGTCAAAGGAGGATGGGAGGTCAAAGGAGGATGGGAGGTCAACGGAGGAAGGAGAGGATGTCAGGGAGGTCAAAGAAGGAAGAAGAGAGAATGGGAGGTCAAAGGAGGAAGGAAAGGAGATTTAAGGAGGAAGGAGAGAAGATGGGAGGTCAAAGGAGGAAGGAGAAGAGGTCAAAGAAAAGAGGATAGGAATGGAACAGACTAGAGGTGTAAAATAGATACCTCCCTGACACACAATAGTGACCAAAGGGGGGGAGGGGATTTGGATATTGGGAGGGGGGATGTTTCTGGATACTTATCCAGAACTTAAGGGAAATTTTCTCTAAGTAAGTCAGAAATGAGTAGATATATATGGTTCACTACTGTGGGATAGATAGAATGACTATATATAGAATGGAAACAGAAAATAAAAAGCCAAAAATGAATATTGAGATGGTGTCTGAAAATAACTCAAGTTCCATTAGTAATGGAGACAAGTTATATATATTGTGATCTATGTTAAATTTGTGATCCATATTAATTTGAAATGAAAATTCATTAGAGGCTTTGGTTTGATAAATAAAGTCCTATGAGAGTCCCATTGATGGAAAAGACATTAAATGTTACATGTATAAAAAGGAAATGGCCAGGGATCTTGGATAATAAGCATACATTGGTATTGTTTATCATGTCATCCTGTTCTGTATTGATGTAGATGTTAATGATTATTAAAATTTACAATAATATGTGTATTGAGATGCTAATTCAACATTTAAAGATCTAAATCAATAATATGTGTATTGAGATGCTAATTAGTATTGAAAGTCGATCTAAATCAATAATTTGTGTATTGTAGTGCTAATTCAGTATTGAAAGTCGATCTAAATCAATAAGAATTTGGAAATTAAGTGAGGGAAATTGTTGGAATATCCTTCAACTGTCCCCCATGGTATCTTGTGTAGAATTTGTTGTATTCGTTGTTTGTAGAGCCAGGACCATTTTAAGGTGATTTTTCCTTGCTATAATTTCATTGCAATGGGTTCCTTGTCTTATGGTATGATGTTATAAATATTGAAAAACATATCTGGTATTCACAGCTTTGATTTGTTTCCCGTGAGATACAACCAAACTCTCTAAATTTGATGAGGATTTTATAACTATATATCACTACATCTTATTCAAACTTTGGGAATCAGGCTTTTTATCACTGGTACAGGAATGTTATTAATTAGTGCTCTAGGAGGAACAGATCTACACTATAAATGTTGGTACTTAGTTCAAAGTGAATCGTCCTCCTATTGAATCACAATACCTAATAAAATTTCTATATTGGTCGTTTTCCGATCCTAGATGTATTTACGATTTAACCGATATTCCTTTCTTCATGATATATGCATTATATGGAATTTAGTAATCATTTATTGAAGATCAGTTTGAATGTTTATTTTTTAAGTCAGAACAGGTGAAATGACATCCCTTGGAGATTGAAATAGGATATAGTTGTCATGGTGATGTGTTGTTGAATCTGGCAGGAAGACATTTTTATCCTCTTTTCAAATAAAATAATGTACATAAGTGTCTACAGTGATGTGTTCCTGTTTTTAAGGACATGGCTTATTAACCAGTATATGATATAGAAGATAAAGAACCGTCCATGACAAGTGCCCCATATGACTGCCAAATGTTTCATTACACGAAGATTAACACAGAGTTATGTTGCGCTCCTATCAGAGCAATCTTTAAAATATGAAATTTGCTTCTTCAATTACGGAGCTTTATGGCTAACCATTTTATAAGAAGTTTGCTGATATAGAAATAATCACTGTCATTTGGTGCAGAACCAGCAAAAGTTGTATAGAAATGGTTGCTAAACGGACATTTCTTTTATGGTAACCATGGTCTTGATAACTCTTTACTCCTGTAGACAAACAACACACATTATTCTTATGATCCGCAGATTAATGATGACATCTGATTAAAACTCAGGGATATTAACATCTTCCTAATGTCTTTAAATAACAAATAGAACTTCAGTAAAAGTGATGGTCTTTTCACAGTTGAAGAGTTTAAGATGATAGATTGGTGTCATCTTTACTATACACTACATTGTCCTTAAAGTTACAATGTTTTCAGCATTCACTCATGAAGTGTAAACAGTTACAGAATTATTACCGTACATCATACATGCCATACCTCCCGGCGTGAGACAAAATCTCCCTTATTTTCAAGTCATTTATTTCCTCCCGGCAGGAGAGCCAAAATTCCCGTATTTTGTAATTACCTCCGGTATTTTTGCCGACGCCATTTTTGTTTACAATTCAGTGTTTTTCTCGCGAGATTTGGCTAAATTTAGCGATCACGTGATCCATCTGTTCACGTGATCACTCAATCAAAATGGCGCCTGTTGGACACGGCTTTCACACGAAGCTCTGGCTAGTGTAATGTTTGCGCTAGAATATCTATCACCATGAAATAAAGGCAAGTCGCTTACAAACAATTTTAACCCCCTTAGCTAACAGACTTGAATTATGGTTTGCTTTCTTTTAGGACCATACTTTGATGATGGTAATTGATACAGAGTCTGGTCAGATGCAAAATCACACGTGTTTTTCATTTACCATGTGTATCGTTGATCAGTGATAGCAAGATGAAATCCGATAATTTCTGTTAGAAAACTATCAAAATTAGCACATCTGTTGGTCGTTACAAAGTGGTCAATCATGGTGTTTACAATGACTGTACACTCCATGACAGAGACAATATACAAAATCTAGAATGATCGTGATAAGATTTACTGCAGTCTCCTAACATTAACATCTTCCGTTCTCATAATTTCATGTATACACTTGCACACTTGGAATATTTTTATATCTAAATGGTCCAACATAAGGTATCCCACAGGACATTTCATGGTGATTTTTACAACTGATGTGTTCCCTCGGAGTGGATCAAGCTTTCTAATTTTAAGAAAATCCAAACTGATAAATGAATAACTTGCTTGTCTTAATCTTTAGCTACATGTAATTATAATATACTCTTTTCAAATGCTGTTATGCAATATGCATAAAGCTGTGAAACTTTTTGTGTTGCATAAAAAAAATCGGAAAAAAATTCATATCATAAGAATCTGAATGTATACTTATTGCATTTTTTACCTTATACAACTTTTTGTTGTTTGCATATACAATATGATTAATATCTAAAATAAATACAAATATTCTTTATCACTTTCAAAATTAGTTAATTGCTAAAAAATTGAGTAAAAATGTCGATATTTATGTCGCGCACAAATATCCCTTATTTTAGGCAAAATTCCCTTAAAATAATCATCAATCTCCCTTATTGGTCTCCCAAAAATATGGCATGTATGCGTACATATCAAGTTGTACAAGGATAGAAAATGTACAGAAATCCAGTTAAGCATTAAGCTAGCTGTGTATGTGAAAGCATTTATAGTTTCACTATCAAGATAGAGTCATAACAAGGCAAGACTATATGTAAACCTTGCTGAGTCCGCGAAGAATAACATGTAAGGTATTTAAAGAACGAGTGTAAGGGGAAAATTATCAAGTGCAAAAACAGCTTTCTAATTAGGCTAACATCTATACATGTATAAGAAACTTAAAAGTATGCTTCTAATTGGGCTTATACATACACTTTGAACTATCCTGCTCAAAGTCTTCAAAAGATGCTGTAAGAAAAGTGCAATAAATTGTACACGTTGCTAGGACAACTTAGGTAATTGTCACATGGTATGATAATGTTGATGATTAGGCTGTGAACTACTGGATAACCCACATGTTATAACATGCTACACAGATTTTACAGTACTTCCAGAGTCCGGGTTGAAGTCCCTGAGAGGTTTTAAAAAAGCGTCAAATATTTGTATATAATTCCGTTAAAAGTCTGATGTGGGTCCTTATGTACTGGCCGAGCAGTTAAAAGTCTGGGGTGGGTTCCTATGTAGCTTGCAGAACATTATTCCATGCTGTGGAACTCTGGGTAATCTTAATGGTCCTTATATACAATGTACTGATAGAACATTATCACATACTGTGGAATTCTGGGTAATCTTGTTGTCCCTATGCACTGGTGGAGCATTATCACATACTGTGGAACTCTGGGTAATCTGTATTAGCCTAAAGAAAGTGGAGAAAAAAGGGAATAAAAATGGAACTAATTAAGTTATAGGATACAGGAGAAGTGGTCTCTCTGAAATCAGGTTAATTGTATGTGGATGAAAGATCCAGAAAGTTTTGATATCAATATAAACACAATAAAATGAATTCGTTAGAGGCCTCAAATAAGTTTTAATGTTTGAATATTAATGCTAGTGTGGTGGCTAATTAAATTGATCTGAAAGTATTTGACACACTGTAGGATAACTACAGTAAAGGAATGCTTGTGTAGCCTTACTGTGATTTGAAAGTAGTGGACACACTGTAGGATAATTACGGTAAAGGAATGTTTGTGTAGCCTTAATGTGATTTGAATATGACACACTGTAGGATAATTATGGTAATGCTTGTGTAACCTCACTGATTTGAAAGTAGTGGACACACTAGGATAATTACTGTAAAGGGATATACTTGTGTGGCCTCATTCAACATTGTAAAGGGATGCATAAACGTAAGTGCAAGTAAATAAAGCAGTAGGCTTCACTAGTCTCATTGTCGCCTGGTGGTCACCAACTAGGTTTTCAAACACCATTTCTGTCAGATGACTGACTCGCTGGTCTCAGATGTATTCTGCAATCCCATGCGTGTAACAGTTAGAATTACTGGGTATATTTATTACAGTACTCTGTTCTAATTAATACAATGGATGACAGAGTACAAAACAAATAAGACACTGAGTTTTATCAATTATCAAACATACTTCGAAACAACAACATTGGACCTGTGAACCGTTATATTTGATTGCTTGTCACATTCAACATGTCAATAAATGCAGTTGCTATAAAAATTTTGAAAAAAATGTAACATTTAAAAAACGAATTCTCTTTTTGTGATAAAAATAGCTTTGAATTAAAGTATCAATTAAAACAGAAAGTTTTTGAAGTCATTTCCATTGAATTTGTAATGGTATTGTTATTGATTTATCCAATATGTGAACTCTTTTGTTGTGAGGTAGATTTAGCCCACAGATCATATCTACCTTAATACTCTGTAAACAACACATGGGACAATTAAGTAATTACCTCATCAGAGACATTGCATGACTAGGGCATAGGTACTTGGTATACTTGTCTGGAGGTATTTCTTCATTTCAAATCAGTAATTTTCTACCGAGGAAATCCTTGTGCTGCATGCCAGGTACATATTTGGTAAACATGTACTTGTCTGGAGGTATTTCTTATTTCAATCCAGTAACTTTCTACCTATAAAAACTTTGTGCTGCATGCTAGATATCTCTTTATACCTCTACCAGATTTTTTTCATTCGTGAAATTCTTGGTTGTACTGCAGATATATCCAATTTTTACTCCTATTCTGTAAATTAAATCTTTTTCTGTTGTAGAGATAGTTTTCGATTTTGTGAAATAAATCATTTGTGGTTTTGTCTTTCTCATATATATATGTATATCTAACAGGAATGTTTAAGCTATGTTCCATTTCTGACTTGCTGTCTCTTTAACAGCTACAAATAGTACTTGTAGAAGACAAACTTCAAGTGACATGATGTTTTAGTCTGTGTTCAGGGATCCAGTCTGTGTTCAGGGATCCAGTCTGTGTTCAGGGGTCCAGTCTGTGTTCAGGGATCCAGTCTGTGTTCAGGGGTCCAGTCTGTGTTCAGTGATCCAGTCTGTGTTCAGGGATCCAGTCTGTGTTCAGGGATCCAGTCTGTGTTCAGGGATCCAGTCTGTGTTCAGGGATCCAGTCTGTGTTCAGGGGTCCAGTCTGTGTTCAGGGATCCAGTCTGTGTTCAGGGGTCCAGTCTGTGTTCAGTGATCCAGTCGGTGTTCAGGGATCCAGTCTGTGTTCAGGGATCCAGTCTGTGTTCAGGGATCCAGTCTGTGTTCAGGGGTCCAGTCTGTGTTCAGGGGTCCAGTCTGTGTTCAGGGATCTAGTCTGTGTTCAGGAGTCCAATCTGTGTTCAGGGATCCAGAAACTTCAGCTGTGTGAACTTTAAGTGACATGATGTTTTGGTCTGTGTTCAGGGACTTTTAAGTGACATGATGTTTTGGTCTATGTTCAGGGACTTTAAGTGACATGATGTTTTGGTCTGTGTTCAGGGATCCAGCTACTTACTTTAAAATGGTGAGACCAATTCTATACACACCATATTACTGGTTGGGAGATGTACAGGGGATTGTCAATTTGAGGGACGCTCTGAACTTGCTATATTATGGCTACTCAGCAATGTCATGCCTCACAAGCCCATGTTTTATTAGCGTGATGTAACAAAGCTATTTATTGATTTGCTCATCAAATCAGCTGACCTAGAAAGGCAGTAAATGTGATTCAGCTGAAAGTCGGCTGATAAATTGCAGAAACGTGTTTGTTTTAATTGTAGAGCTTGTACAAATATTTGTCCTGACCAATTTGATTCAGTACAAATGCAGTTTTGATTAATTTGTTCATTAGACTAAAAGATGAGACCTTTATTATATTTCTATACCAAGAATAGCGTAATTGATTTGTAATTTCATTATAGTTCATCTGCTTGTTCATCCATTGCTTATATAATGGCCAGAGTTTTGGACTGGATTTTATATACGCATCCAATTATCCAATGGACTAAGCCCTGTATATTATGCCCATTGTTTATGGACTGGGCCCTGTATATATTGCACCAATTGTCCATTGACTGGGACCACTGTCCATGGACTGGACACTGTATATATTTCACCAATTGTCCATTGACTCAGGTCTGTATATTAATTTATTTGTGCCCATTGTCCATAGACAGAGCTCTGTATGTTGTACCCATTGTCCATGGATTGAAACTAAATTGTGCCCATTGTCCATAGACAGGACACTGTATATATTACATCAATTGTCCATGGACTGAGCCCTGTATATTGTACCCATTGTCCATGGACAGAGCTCTATATATTGTACCCATTGTCCATGGACAGAGCTCTATATATTGTACGCATGTGGGTTAATGTTGCATTTATAATTAAAAAGAACAAAAAACATCATGTTTTAATATAAATTCAATATTTAATGATTTCCCGGTTAGTTCTGTTTGTTTTTTGATCGGATTTTAATGTTAGGTGTCCAACGTCTTTATCGGGATGTTTTCGTCGTTCCTCGTGTTCTCGCGTGGTCACGTGACCGGCACGAAGGACTACATTAACACTTGGTCGGTAAATATGGCCAGAGCACCCGACCAACGTATTTTGTCGTACAAACAAATATGATACACTTATTCATCGTGCTAAGAAACCGAGAAAAAGTGCTGTACATTCTTCTATTTATTCAAGTATGGTTACATAACGGCGTTATAAACTGGTGTTAATTGAAGAAATGCCGATTAATTGACTACTTTTTAAGTAATTTTGACGATGTTTGTCGTTTTCGTAAGAATGTACAGCACTTTTCGTTGCTCTCATACAATTACCTTCACGCTCGTACCTGTTTCATAAGTATTGATTTAGGGTAGTCGGGTGCTCTAGGACGATTCATAGAGCAAGTGTTAATGTTCATTCTCCAATATTGGAACTCTTCAATGTTTTAAGTATCGAAATCGGCATATAGAAACGAACAAACGTTAATAAACGAATGCAATGGATCGTAATTAATTCAATTAATTATTTACAGATGATTTCCAAAGACATAAGGTATAGTTAGAAGTTTTCGGTTGTACACATGCAAGTTTGTAAATTCGTCACTGTGATGAAACCACCGTCCTCGTCGTTGCCATGACAGCCGATCGAAGCTGCGATCACGAATGCACTGACAAAGTGAAAGTTGAAGTATTTTTCGCAACATGCGGTTTAAACTTAAAATAACGATCACACCTCATATTGATTGGGGTTGTTTAATCATACCTGATCAATTGAATTATTAGAAAACTAACAAAAACATTAAAAAACACAGAGTGAAGCCTTCGTGTCAGGCAGTGCAGACACAACGCGGGATCTGTAAACAATGTGACGTCATTGGAATGTACAAGTTGCAACAATGTACAACAATGTATATTTTACATGAATACACTAATGAGCAACAAAACGGGACGCAACATTAACCCACATGCGTACCCATTGTTCATGGACAGAGCCCTGTATATTGTACCCATTGTCCATGGACAGAGCTCTATATATTGTACCCATTGTTCATGGACTGAGCCCTGTATATTGTACCCATTGTTCATGGACAGAGCCCTGTATATTGTTCCCATTGTTCATGGACAGAGCCCTGTATATTGTACCCATTGTTCATGGACAGAGCCCTGTATATTGTACCCATTGTTCATGGACAGAGCTCTATATATTGTACCCATTGTCCATGGACAGAGCCCTGTATATTGTACCCATTGCCCATGGACAGAGCTCTATATATTTTACCCATTGTCCATGGACTGAGCCCTGTATATTGTGCCCATTGTCCATGGACAGAGCTCTGTATATTGTACCCATTGTTCATGGACAGAGCCCTGTATATTTTACCCATTGTTCATGGACAGAGCCCTGTATATTGTACCCATTGTTCATGGACAGAGCCCTGTATATTGTACCCATTGTTCATGGACAGAGCCCTGTATATTGTACCCATTGTCCATGGACAGAGCTCTATATATTGTACCCATTGTTCATGGACTGAGCCCTGTATATTGTACCCATTGTTCATGGACAGAGCCCTGTATATTGTACCCATTGCCAATGGACAGAGCCCTGTATATTGTACCCATTGTCCATGGACAGAGCTCTGTATATTGTACCCATTGCCCATGGACAGAGCTCTGTATATTGTACCCATTGTTCATGGACAGAGCTCTGTATGTCCTTTATACAAGGATTGGGCGAAGTACACTATGCCCTTGTCTGCCCATTTAATACATGGTTCTAGATCTGCATGTCCATGTTCTTGATGCGTCATTGTATTATTTCATTTTGAAAACAAAATGATTATGAGAGGTAGATTATTTACATTATGAAATTCTTATAAAAAATCCATTGATTACCTTGCAGATGTTTATGATTTTTTGGTGTATTTAAGTGTTTCTCTATTAAAACATCAGTTTAACATTTCTGTTTTTCTTCACCAGTTTTGTAAAGGTTTGTGTTGAACATAGCTATATAGAGTCAGTGAAAGAATGGCTACGCCTAATTGGTCGACCATGTGTCTTTATATAGATAGTGGCAGTGCCCTCGGACTAGAGTGCACAGAATGACTTCTTGACAAAAAACATGTCATTGATTTTTGCGTACTTTGTTAGACTCCTATCTAGAACTTGAAACATTGGATCTTGCTTTGATATACATTCTAACATGGCGGGTTAATACATGTAATTAATAGATTGATAATCTTTTCAGTATTTTGTATCTATATTTTTAGTAAGAGTTATCTCCCTTGATTTATGTATAATGTTTAAAAAGAACACAGGAGTTTGATTTAAAACACACAGTAGATCATCAATAACTCTTCCTGAGACATCAGGATTGATGGTGACTGGCTAGTGAGACATCAGGATTAGTGGTGACTGGTTAGTGAGACAACAGGATTAGTGGTGACTGGTTAGGGAGACATCAGGATTAGTGGTGACTTGTTAGAGAGACATCAGGATTAGTGGTGACTGGTTAGTGAGACTTCAGGATTAGTGGTGACTGGTTAGTGAGACATCAGGATTGATGGTGACTGGTTAGTGAGACATCAGGATTAGTGGTGACTGGTTAGTGAGATATCAGGATTAGTGGTGACTGGCTAGTGATACATTAAGATTAGTGGTGACTGGTTAGTGAGACATCAGGATTAGTGGTGACTGGTTAGTGAGACATCAGGATTGATGGTGACTGGCTAGTGAGACATCAGGATTAGTGGTGACTGGTTAGTGAGACATCAGGATTGATGGTGACTGGTTAGTGAGACATCAGGATTAGTGGTGACTGGTTAGTGAGACATCAGGATTACTGGTGACTGGTGAGTGAGACATAAGTATTAGTGGTGACTAGTTAGTGAGACATATGTTTTAGTGGTGACTGGTTAGTGAGACATCAGGATTAGTGGTGACTGGTTAGTGAGACATCAGGATTAGTGGTGGCTGGTTAGTGAGACATAAGGATTAGTGGTGACTGGTTAGTGAGACATCAGGATTAGTGGTGACTGGTACCTGAGACATAAGGATTAGTGGTGACTGGTTAGTGAGACATCAGGATTAGTGGTGACTGGTTAGTGAGACATAAGGATTAGTGGTGACTGGTTAGTGAGACATCAGGATTAGTGGTGACTGGTTAGTGAGACATAAGGATTAGTGGTGACTGGTTAGTGAGACATCAGGATTAGTGGTGACTGGTTAGTGAGACATCAGGATTAGTGGTGACTGGTTAGTGAGACATCAGGATTAGTGGTGACTGGTTAGTGAGACATCAGGATTAGTGGTGACTGGTTAGTGAGACAACATGATTAGTGGTGACTGGTTAGTGAGATATCAGGATTAGTGGTGACTGGTTAGTGAGATATCAGGATTAGTGGTGACTGGTAAGTGAGATATCAGGATTAGTGGTGACTGGTTAGTGAGACATCAGGATTAGTGGTGACTGGTTAGTGAGACATCAGGATTAGTGGTGACTGGTTAGTGAGACAACATGATTAGTGGTGACTGGTTAGTGAGATATCAGGATTAGTGGTGACTGGTTAGTGAGACATCAGGATTAGTGGTGACTGGTAAGTGAGATATCAGGATTAGTGGTGACTGGTTAGTGAGACATCAGGATTAGTGGTGACTGGTTAGTGAGACATCAGGATTAGTGGTGACTGGTTAGTGAGACATCAGGATTAGCAGTGACTGGTTAGCGAGACTTTAGGATTAGTAATTGCTGAAATATGAAATAACGTTGATTGATGATGATTAGACACAGGGTGATACTAGGGCTTGTAATTTAAAAATATTGGGAAAAAGCAGTTATGTGGTAGGTGACAATTAGAACAGTTAGTTGATTGGATAATGTGACAACTGGATAATGTGACAACTGGATAGCTGGTAGCAGGATGATAGATCGGGCATCATACATGTATAGTAGGACAACTGGATTAGTTGTGGCTGGATAGTAGGACAACTGGATTAGTTTCGGCTGGATAGTATGACAACTGGATTAGTTATAGAAGCTGAATAGTATGACAACAGGATTAGTTATATTAGCTGAATAGTATGACAACTGGATTAGTTATAGTAGCTGAATAGTATGACAACTGGATTAGTTATAGTAGTTAAATAGTATGACAACTGGATTAGTTTTAGTAGCAAAATAGTAGGACAACTGGATTAGTTATAGAAGCTGAATAATATGACAACATGATTAATTATAGTGGCTGAATAGTATGACAACTGGATTAGTTATAGTAGCTGAATAGTATGACAAATGGATTAGTTAAAGTAGCCGAATAGTATGACAACTGGATTAGTTATAGTAGCTAAATAGTAGGACAACTGGATTAGTTATAGGAGCTGAATAGTATGACAACTGGATTAGTTATAGTAGCTGAATAGTATGACAACTGGATTAGTTATAGTAGTTAAATAGTAGGACAACTGGATTAGTTATAGTAGCTGAATAGTATGACAACAGGATTAGTTATAGTAGCTGAATAGTATGACAACTGGATTAGTTATAGTAGCTGAATAGTATGACAACAGGATTATTTATAGTAGCTGAATAGTATGACAACATGATTAGTTATAGTAGCTGAATAGTATGACAACAGGATTAGTTATAGTAGCTGAATAGTATGACAACTGGATTAGTTATAGTAGCTGAATAGTAGGACAACTGGATTAGTTATAGTAGCTGAATAGTATGACAACTAGATTAGTTATAGTAGCTGAATAGTATGACAACTAGATTAGTTATAGTAGCTGAATAGTATGACAACTGGATTAGTTATATTAGCTGAATTGAATGACAACTTGATTAGTTATAGTAGCTGAATAGTATGACAACATGATTAGTTATAGTAGCTGAATAGTACGTATGCCAACTAGATTAGTTATAGTAGTTGAATATGATGACAACTGGATTAGTTATAGTAGCTGAATAGTATGACAACTAGATTAGTTATAGTAGCTGAATAGTATGACAACATGATTAGTTATAGTAGCTGAATAGTATGACAACTGGATTAGTTATAGTAGCTGAATAGTATGACAACTAGATTAGTTATAGTAGTTGAATATGATGACAACTAGATTAGTTATAGTAGTTGAATATTATGACAACTGGATTAGTTATAGTAGCTGAATAGTATGACAACTGGATTAGTTATAGTAGCTGAATAGTATGACAACTGGATTAGTTATAATGAAAACTGCATGGGGTAGGAACAGAGTTAGGGATTAATCCCTAACAAGGGTGAAGATAGGTTTGAGTGGTATATAATCCACTGAGAGTAATGTACGGTAGGAACATTCAGAAAGCTCCGTCTAAACTGTTCAGAGACTGAAATCCCAGGATTGCATGTGAAATAAATGATTACTCAGACATGAATACACATTACAGGCGAATGCTATTCCCAAAGTCACCGTGATTACTTACTCTATACAGTGTTTAAGTCCTGTTGGATAACTTAAAGATTTAAAATGTCACTTGGCAAACCTGCATGTTGTAATTTAAAAAATGCAGCCAACTTTTCAGTGAGTTTGCAGAATAATTCTCAGATTTATGAATAATCGTTCAGCATGGATAGTAAATCAAAGGATGTTTCCTCATACACACTAGGCAGCTATAAAACACAGTTTACAATCAATAACAATGGTTGATTATTTTCCATTTACCTCTTGACAGGGATACAGAAACAATTTTACAAGGATCAGCATCTTAACCATGTGCTCTGATAGGGATTTCAAGGTCACTGTATCAAGGTAAAGGATATTTATGTAAATTCATTTCAATGACAGATTCTAAAGTTAGACATTTGACATATTCCTGATGGGTCAAAGTGACAAAAATTCTTATATAGACTGCAATTCTTATCCAGAGTTAGGAAGATATTTTCATACAAGTACATAGTAAGTTTGTACGAACAGGATGGATTGATGTTGTTAAGAGACGAGCACCTTGCCTGTGAGTATTGGCCACATAGACAGCCCTGTCACTGTGTTGTATTGGTTGGAGCTCTAAGTGCGGTGCAATTTTGTGGTGCTCAGTTACAAATTTGTGCAACTTTATGTTATTATTGATGTTTTTTCTCCAACAAGAGACAAAAATGAATTTCCTGCATTTTATGCTTAATCATTTCATGAATTCTCGACTGGGAAGGATGAATGGCTTGTTTCTCTTCATAAAAATCAATAGTCTTTTGGGATTAAAGCCATATTGAAGGGAGATAACTTCAGTTTACATTTCTCTCTGTCACCTGTGTCGGACCAGTTGGCAGGGTTCTTGATTTAAACCAAATTCCATAAAGATCAACTGGACAAAGCTGATTTCATTTTAAAAAAACAACATGATTAAAAACAAGAAAGTTTTTTTTTTTTCTATTTTAAACATGCCTTTCCTGCAAAATTAGGTGGCTGGAGTTGAGTTTGTAGGCTTCTTAGTTCATCTAAATTAAAACATTTTTTCTAATCAAAATTCTTGTGTCACCCAGTCATTATTATGGAAATGATAAATTTTATCTGATAAGTGATCAACACCACTATGCATTCAATAAATACATATCTCCAGGTTAAAAAAAAACTAGAATATGATATACTTTTTCATTATCATGATTTTGAAGTAATCAATTAACAGACATATAAAACTTTTGTGAAATTGATGAAGAATTAATTAATGTAGTAATTTAGTTTATCACATGAAAGCAACAGTGGAGTAGGGAAACCTGATATACATCATTAAGCTACACTGGATTTTATGTGATGTATGTTTAGTGACATGACACCTGATACATTTCGAAATGTTTAGGTCCACCCTTCATTCAATGACAAAGGCATTTAATTGTTCAGATTTCATACTGAATGCACTCAATAGCTTG
The DNA here is from genome assembly GCF_902652985.1 of Pecten maximus. Lineage (NCBI taxonomy): Eukaryota > Metazoa > Mollusca > Bivalvia > Pectinida > Pectinidae > Pecten > Pecten maximus. Next base: position 9,099,265 of record NC_047021.1, read on the forward strand.
GTGAGGTTTTGTGATATAAAAGAATTATAAAGTACACAATTTGTTGATTTACTTAATATTTATACTTTTGATAAATACAGTTCACATACATGTGATAATACAGTTTTACACACCTGTGATTATACAGTTTTACACACCTGTGATTATACAGTTTTATACACCTGTGATAATACAGTTTTATACACCTGTTGTAATACAGTTTTATACACCTGTGGTAATACAGTTTTACACACCTGTGATAATACAGTTTTACACACCTGTGATAATACAGTTTTACACACCTGTGATAATACAGTTTTACATACTTGTGATAATAAATGAATGATATCCAAAACAAATTACCATTTCATTTATATTCACTGAACTTTAACTTACTATTTATTATTTGGAGAAGGTTGAGTGTTTTAAACCATATCAGTTCTAACCCTATTGGGATTACGAAGGAAGGGAAGTAATTCAAGTGTAACAAAAGGACTTTAACTTGATTTATTCTTATTCTTGGCATTTCCTGAGTATCCTGGTACATTAAATGGAATATTCTTCATATATTTCATAAAATTTGATGACAAGAAAGCATGAGAAAGGCTCTATAAAAAATACAAATGTTTTAACTAGTAGTTTAACTATGAGTTGAAATGATATAGATTTACAAATAGATGAGAGTGCATGATTTTGCCTCATGACTGGAATGTTTGTTAAACTTAAAGTGAAGTTTTATGATCATTGTTGGATTATATTTGTCATTGATAGAAATCTTTATGTCAGAGTATAACATTGTTACAAATTAACATTCCTGTCACATTTTTCATCATTTCTTATCTATTTATATGTTATAATTGTCCCCATACAACACACACAAGCCTGTTCTCAGATCTGGGTGTAGTCTCTATACAAAGTAGATCTATCAGGAGAAATGTCCTGATTGAAGTAATTAAGAAATCCACATCTTCTAGTTTACTTTTCAACATTTTGTATAAATCATTTTCTCATTTGTGATATAATTCAGGACTAAGGATATGTTCTATTTGTAGGCTAAGTAATGAATTAATCTGGGTTTGTGTCATTGTGCTGGCTAATTTAATAGGTTTCTGTAAAATGGATTTTATGAATGAAATGAATGAGTTGATTGTGTGATTAGATTTATAAATGTCTGTGTTTTGTGAATTTGACAGGAGAATAAATAAATTAGTGTACATAAATACACTGTATACAATATACAGTGATTTCTGTTTTAATGTCCTTACTATGTGTCCCACCCAGTACCTGGTGTACACTGTCAACATGAGGGGCTGGTGAGTACTAAGGGACAACTGGAGGTAGAGAGTTCACATAACCAATTAATGTGGAATTTTACTTGATCAAAGTTACTTTCATTAAATCTTGTAATGTTGCTCGCAGAATTGTGGAAAACATTTTCTATAATCAAAGTTTCAAATTTATAGGGTTCATATCAATTTTGTTTTACATTTATTCAGATTTTGTATCTTGTTTTACATTGATTCAGATTTTGTATCTTGTTTTACATTGATTCAGATTTTGTCTCTTGTTTTACATTGATTCAGATTTTGTCTCTTGTTTTACATTGATTCAGATTTTGTATCTTGTTTTACATTGATTCAGATTTTGTATCTTGTTTTGGATGCCAATGAAGATTTACCATCCCCAGAACTGACAAAAGCCAGCATGTCTCGCTGTTACTGGGTGCTTCATTTGAGGATGATATAAATTTAAAAACCTTCTGATCTGAGGATTAATTTGTTGTTTTTCATTACATAAATTGAATGACTTTTCTGCATATGACTTGGCATCATTCTCTGAAATTGTTGCAACCAGTCCTGAATGTGACTAGTTACTATGCTAAACACTGGGCCTTGGGGGTTAATTGGGTGACATTCACTATGTGGTATGGGCACGGCACTCTGTGTTTTGTCAAAATAGCTCTAAAAATGTCAATGGTAAAATATAATGAATATACTTCTGCAACGACTAGGTCCATTCTAGTACAATGTAGAGACAAGTAGGTCCATCATACTGGGATACTGTGGGGAAACCATTACAGTAGGTCCTATATACTGGGGACATTGTGGGGAAACCATTAGAGAAAGTCCTATATACTGGGGACATTGTGGGGAAACCATTAGAGTAGGTCCTCTATACTGGGACGTTGTGGGGAAAACATTAGAGTAGGTCCTATATACTGGGACATTGTGGGGAAACCATTAGAGTAGGTCCTATATACTGGTACATTGTGGGGAAACCATTAGAGTAGGTCCTATATACTGGAACATTGTGGGGAAACCATTAGAGTAGGTCCTATATACTGGGACATTGTGGGGAAACCATTAGAGTAGGTCCTATACACTGGGACATTGTGGTGAAACCATTAGCATATATAAATACTAAGACTTTGTCTAGATACCAGTGGTGCTGTATAGAGTACAAGGCCTGCAGGCTCTACCTTGAATACTAAAATTCTCTGTGTAATTTATCAGAATATTGAGTACACACCAATACCACAGAGTGGTTCTCCAACCACTGATTGTACATAAACTAAATGTGTTTGTGAGACAGTCTGGTGCTGGGCTACCATCTCCTGAATAATTGTCATCATGCATGCAGTGGCATTTGAAAATTTTGAAATATTATTGACTTGTTCTACCACTTTTGTCAAACCTATGTAGGAGAAGCAAAGTGTATATCCTCCATACAATTATACAAAATACATAGACTTCATACAGAGTATAGATATCTGTGCAAAATGAAACTCATAATGAAATTCATAGATTATGTTCTGTAGAACTTTGGGACTGGTAAGGGTAGATAGCAATTACTGAGGGCCATGTTGAGGTCTGATCTTGTCGGGCCATGTTGAGGTCTGATCTCCTTGTCAGGCCATGTTGAGGTCTAGTCTCCTTGTCGGGCCATGTTGAGGTCTGATCTCCTTGTCGGGCCATGTTGAGGTCTGATCTCCTTGTCGGGCCATGTTGAGGTCGGATCTCCTTGTCGGGCCATGTTGAGGTCTGATCTTGTCGGGCCATGTTGAGGTCTGATCTCCTTGTCAGGCCATGTTGAGGTCTGATCTCCTTGTCGGGCCATGTTGAGGTCTGATCTCCTTGTCGGGCCATGTTGAGGTCTGATCTCCTTGTCAGGCCATGTTGAGGTCTAGTCTCCTTGTCGGGCCATGTTGAGGTCTGATCTCCTTGTCGGGCCATGTTGAGGTCTGATCTCCTTGTCGGGCCATGTTGAGGTCTGATCTCCTTGTCGGGCCATGTTGAGGTCTAGTCTCCTTGTCGGGCCATGTTGAGGTCTGATCTCCTTGTCAGGCCATGTTGAGGTCTGATCTCCTTGTCGGGCCATGTTGAGGTCTAATCTCCTTGTCGGGCCATGTTGAGGTCTAGTCTCCTTGTCGGGCCATGTTGAGGTCTAGTCTCCTTGTCGGGCCATGTTGAGGTCGGATCATGTTGAGGTCTTGTCTCCCTGTCGGGCCATGTTGAGGTCTGATCTCCTTGTCAGGCCATGTTGAGGTCTGATCTCCTTGTCGGGCCATGTTGAGGTCTGATCATGTTGAGGTCTGATCTCCTTGTCAGGCCATGTTGAGGTCTGGTCTCCTTGTCGGGCCATGTTGAGGTCGGATCATGTTGAGGTCTGATCTCCTTGTCAGGCCATGTTGAGGTCTGATCTCCTTGTCGGGCCATGTTGAGGTCTGATCTCCTTGTCGGGCCATGTTGAGGTCTAATCTCCTTGTCGGGCCATGTTGAGGTCTAGTCTCCTTGTCGGGCCATGTTGAGGTCTAGTCTCCTTGTCGGGCCATGTTGAGGTCGGATCATGTTGAGGTCTTGTCTCCCTGTCGGGCCATGTTGAGGTCTGATCTCCTTGTCAGGCCATGTTGAGGTCTGATCTCCTTGTCGGGCCATGTTGAGGTCGGATCATGTTGAGGTCTGATCTCCTTGTCAGGCCATGTTGAGGTCTGATCTCCTTGTCGGGCCATGTTGAGGTCTGGTCTCCTTGTCGGGCCATGTTGAGGTCTGATCTCCCTGTCAGGCCATGTTGAGGTCTGGTCTCCTTGTCGGGCCATGTTGAGGTCTAGTCTCCTTGTCGGGCCATGTTGAGGTTTGATCTCCTTGTCAGGCCATGTTGAGGTCTGATCTCCTTGTCGGGCCATGTTGAGGTCTGATCTCCTTGTCGGGCCATGTTGAGGTCTAGTCTCCTTGTCGGGCCATGTTGAGGTCTGGTCTCCTTGTGGTGTGCTGGCTACCTCGCTGAAAAATCTCAGGGAATTAGGGTAAAATGCCTTGTCCAAGGACACGACCATGACAACACAGGATGACCTGTTATCTCAGCTTCCCTTGGTAGGAATCTATAGCCACATACCTCAGAGCTTCTGGTAGGAATCTATAGCCACATATACCTCAGAGCTTCACCTGAAATTGCATTGTCTAAAGATCTACTGACTGAGGTCTTGGTGATAGACTAATACACAGGTATGATGTGAGTCAGGTCTTGGTGATAGACTAATACACAGGTATGATGTGAGTCAGGTCTTGGTGATAGACTAATACACAGGTATGATGTGAGTCAGGTCTTGGTTATAGACTAATACACAGGTATGATGTGTGTCAGGTCTTGGTTATAGACTAATACACAGGTATGATGTGAGTCAGATATTATGCCATTTGTTGTAATCAGGTCTTGATCACGAAGTTAGCAGATTGAATCTGCCAGTTGAAAAAAATGTAATAAAATTTTAGAAAAAAGATATTGATTTCAAAAAATTGTAATTGAAGGATAAAATTGTGAATCCCAGGAAATTATTGAATGATGTCATAATAATACCAAGCATGTCATTTCATTTTAACACAATTAAGGCATGATATAGAAGGATTTACAAGTTTAAACCATGTGACTTTTTTCAAACCAATGAAATGCCTGCATTTTATGAGAATGAGCAAAAGAATAAAAGTACACTGATAAAACCCTAGATTTTGTGTGTGGATTGAGATCTAATGGTAGGTTTGCATGTTTGTAGATGTAAATATGTATTAGATTTTCATATTGTGATAAAGATGTGTTAGATCTGGGATCAGGGGAAAAGTGTTAAAGCTGATGACTCAGTGTCAGTGTTGGACCATACAATCTGATGACTAACGATTCCGAGATGTCTTTAACCAATTCAACCTTTTTGTTACCTTTTTACTTTTTTTATCTCCAGATGGCGTGACTCTTAAATACCAAGAGGCCTACAACCTCATTACCAGGTATATTTTATTTTTCGCTTCCTATTTTAGATAAATAGAAGTTTCAGATCTTTTCTGATGACAGACTTGAGGTGATCAAAATTGTCAAAGCAATTTTTATTTTTTTTTATTAATATAGATGTCTCCCTCAGGGTTTCAAGTCTTGTTCTACCTATTTTGTGTCTTTAGTTAATGGAGGCAAATCCATAGTTGATAGTTACCATCTTGTAATACATGTATTATCCTAGTTATCTCCCTTATAAGTTAATACATGTTACAGCCAAGTTATCTCCCTTTATACGTTAATACATTTTATGTCCTAGTTATCTCCTTTAGAAGTTAATACATGTTACAGCCAATTTATCTCCCTTTGAAGTTAATACATGTTACAGCCAATTAAGTTATCTTCCTAAGCAAGTTAATGTAAATACATGTTATATCCTAGTTATCTCCCTTATGAGTTAATACATGTTACAGCCAAGTTATCTCCCTTAGAAGTTAATACATGTTACAGCCAAGTTATCTCCCTTAGAAGGTAATACATGTTACAGCCAAGTTATCTCCCTTAACAAGTTAATGTAAATACATGTTATGTCCAAGTTATCTCGTTATGAGTTACTTTTAAACCAGGGATATAGGTTAGATATATATCCCTTGTTATTTGTTTGTCCACCGTATATTACTTTATTATTAAGAATTACTCCACAACAACATAGCTGACCTATTTTGACTAGCAATGGATATGCTTTTCATCTGGAAACTGAGTGACCAATCACACTCTAGGATGACACAGTATGGGACAGACACTTGGCAGCTCTTACATCACTCATCATCACACCACTGATAGAGTGCCGCATCACATCACTGATAGAGTGCCACATCACACCACTGATAGAGTGCCACATCACACCACTGATAGAGTGCCACATCACATCACTGATAGAGTGCCACATCACACCACTGATAGAGTGCCACATCACATCACTGATAGAGTGCCACATCACATCACTGATAGAGTGCCACATCACATCACTGATAGAGTGCCACATCACACCACTGATAGAGTGCCACATCACATCACTGATAGAGTGCCACATCACATCACTGATAGAGTGCCACATCACATCACTGATAGAGTGCCACATTGTTGGTTCAGATACGTGGCTATACAAGGATTTGTGTAAAATGATTTATCGTTGAAATAAATACTTTAGCATCTGGTATGATCAAGCTTGCATGGCCTCATAAGAAAACTAGGTTACAAAAATCATTTTTCCTCCGTGTATGTTACAGACAGTAATGGTTGACCACAGGTCAAATTTCAAAATAGTAAAGACCGTCATTTAACTTGACTCTCTTATAATTGCAGTAATCAGTGAGGGTTTTGGTAAAAATGTTGTCAGTATTAGACTCTGGGTATAGTAGTGTGGTCATTATATTGTACAGACAATGTGCCAAGCTGCATGGTAATCTTCATCACACATTCTCCAATACTAATTAGTAAAGCCAATCATTTCTGCTGTCATTATCAAATCTTCCCGCATTGTACTGTCTTGTTCTAAAGGAATGCTTGTGTGCTACTGAGTCACTCCCATATTCTACTGTGCCCTACAATTTTTTCTAACGGAATGCTTTTAGGTTGTTCTTGTGTCCAATCCTGTCCTAATTCTGACCACTGTAGCATGTCACTCAGCGATTATCGTGGTTAAAATCAATGGATGAAGACCATCTTTAGATCTAGGAGAGACAACCTGATTTCGAAGCTAGATTCTCCATCAATAGAAGATAGGCATTTTGTCACAGAGAGCTCGAGAAGATGGAAAACATGCTCGTTACTTCACACAACAATGGACGAAAATAGATTTTTTTTTTCTTTTTTTTTTTCCCCTTGTCGGCGTCCTGATTGCCATTATTGACTCGTTGGCCAGAAAACAATCTGGCCAGCTGCTTTCATTACTGCTGATTTGGGGATAATTAGTGCTAATTTTTAGATCCGATTTTACGTTTAAGTGAATTTCGTTTTCTGTGAGTGATTTTGTGGATAGATATTAGATTTGAATATGTATTATGTACTGTTACGATCAGATAGAGTAGATAATCATACTGGTAGAAACCATTATCAGTAAGGTTCAGGTTTCAGTCTCCGCTGACTGAATAGATACAACATGCCTGAGAGCTTGGGATGTACTGTATCAAGGGGTGGAAATTATCTCTTTATTTATCAGGTAGATTTTCTCAATTTTCATTTCATCTGCTTTATGATGGTTATATTTCAAGTCTTTCTGACTATTAAATGTGTGAGATGATCTCCTGGAATTGGTACAAATTTTCCATTTCCTTTTGCCATCTGATAACTTAAATCACATATTTCTTTCTAAAAATCATTCGACAAGGTTTAAAATTAAAGGATTTTTTTTTCTTTCTTTAAAAATTACATTAAAAATATTGACATTTCGATTGCTTCTCTGGATGAACAAATAGCGAGAAAAGTCTTTTGGGAGTTGGAGCTCTAACAAAAACCATGCTTGACAAAAAAGCATTTTGTGTTGCACAAGTTCGTTGAATAGGAATCCCCCCATGATTTGTGCACATGCTTTAATCGGCAAGGGGAGCTGGATGTAGAATGAGGAGTAACGACTACTATTTCTACACAATCACCACAAGTTTTCGTTTTGATCAAATTTCACAAGAAAAATGTTTGAAATACTCTTCAATTGGTAGCATTTTACACATTTTGTACCAGTGGATGACACACACAATGCTGATAATTCTCGTACAATCTTGTTGCGCGGCTGGAGACAGACTGGGTGTCGCCCTGTGTTATTGTTCCAGATTCCTCAGCACTAAAACTCAGTTATAGCTTGACAATTGTTTTGTTGCTATGATTATCTACAAAATTATCTCTTAATCCTCGCAAGAAAATTAATTTTAAAAGACTTCAATCTAATTACATGTATATTTTATTTTGGTTTTAAGATGTGTCAGACACATTATTGTCTTAAAGAATTCTGCAATTTCTTTTCCTATTGACTCGTGTATAATGTGTTTTTGTATCTGTTACATTGGGATGTGCTTTCTGCTTGAAGCTCTTCATGTGTATACGTGTAAATCGTGTAAATCGGGGTATAATCATGTGGATTGTAAAGTTTGATGTCTGAACTGAGAATCTACAGTAAATGACGGAGATAAATTTGATGGACAATTAATGAATCAGAAGGTCAAGCTTCTCATTCAGCATCTAACATTGTATGTACACTACATCACTGAAAGAAAGATACAATTATTATTATTATAAACTTTGATGGAGTCCCCTTATAAACCCCAGTATGTATGGACTATTACCCCTGACTTTAAACTCAAGCATACAATTATCTAAGAATACAGAGCTCATCGTCAGTAGATTCAGATAATTTTATTTCATCATCCTACTGATTTGTAATGGAATATCTCGGCTGTTAAGTTAAAATATCAATATGTCATCTTTCCACACAAAACATTTTTTTCAAGATGCCACCCAATTGAGTTTGGAGAAAGCATTGCCTTACAGATAACAGATACATTGAATACATACATCATTTTAAGGTCATTTAAAGACAATATTCATTTGACAACAAAGTTTTATAAATTGGATTTAATCCATGTGCAATTGCCTCAGGTTGTGTTTCCTCATACAAAATCACCAGTCATCATTACTGAATACAAAGCTCTATAACAATAGTAATATTTTATTACAACATTTACATGGACATATAACAGGCTTTGGCTCCTGTATGAGGTACTGCCTGGAGACAAATGTTTACGGGGAAACATTGTTACATTGATAGAATTGATAGATGTCATGTTTTGTCCATCACTATCAATATTATTCCTATCCTAACCTTCTCATTGTCTCCACATACTGGAGTGGACTGAAATCATGTTACTCCTCCATTCTTGTCTTAACATCCTTCGTCACCCTGACACAAAGCCTGGTAAATATTGTATTATACCCCCAGTCATTTTCCCTGTCGCAAAACACAATCACCCGACAATTCAATTTCCAACCCCCTGTTGGTCAAGCAGGTCCCATGTGTTCGTCCACCATACAATTGTGATAGAGTGACCAGTGGAATTGACCAATGGTCAAGGCTATTGATCGGCGGCGTGGAAAACAGCGTTTGACATTTGCACTGTGTCATCAGGGATTGTACTGAGGAGATTGTGGAAGCTGTGAGGTGCGGAAGTTCAAAGGTCACTTCAGCTTTTAGCACTGTCTTACAAGCTTCCCATTGACAGAGACACTGTTGGAACTCTCTTGGGTTCCGTCCTCGTCAATGCAGAAAACAAAAATCTAATAATGTTTTCCTTTGGAGAAAATTCATGAGTTCATAGCCAGTGTAACTGAGTTTAGCTGCTCCATATTCTTAGTGGGTAAAATATTCATTTCCTTTCGTAATGGCAGTCACCGTTGCCAAATGGTTTGGATCTGAAAAGAAATAAACAGAAGAATAAAATTGTGATGTTATAGATTTTTGTTTGAGTCTCTTAGATTTGAGTCGTAACTAAATTTCAATTTCAAGTACACACACATATGTAAAATACATGTATATTGATCACGACTAAACAAACAATATTTGGGGACTGGTTGTATACTAAATTGAGAATTGAAAAGCCGTTGTGATGATTTATCATCATCCCTGCACAGTCAGTGTTTCATCCTTCCCCGTTTATGGTCCATATAAAGATCTGTTTTATCATCATAAATTTTCTGACATAATTGGAAGTTACCATACTGTATCTGATATGTACACTCAGACTGTAACGGCAGTTTTTTGAGTTAAATGGTTCCGCATTCTCTTGTAGTGATGTATCAACTTAATTTCCCAATGAATTGGATTATGTTCTAGTTATGACCTATTTATTTTTTAACGTAGCTAAAAAATAATATCTTATTAGTATACGTGTTCAATTGTTATTAGACCTTTCCTATTCCTGAGCTTACTGGTAGTGAGATACTGATTTATCCTAAATCAGGTTAGAATTGAGTTATCTATGTCTAACTAGGTTAGACTGATTGAGTTGTCTATGTTTTAAATTTAAACCAAGTTACCATGCAGTGCATATGTTTTAGATTTAAACTAGGTTATTATAATAGATGTAGCTACTACATATCAAAATTCAACCAGGTTATATAGATTTAGCTACTACATATCAAAATTCAACCAGGTTATATAGATTTAGCTACTACATATCAAAATTCAACCAGGTTATATAGATTTAGCTACTACATATCCAAATTAAACCAGGTTATATAGATTTAGCTACTACATATCAAAATTAAACCAGGTTATATAGATTTAGCTACTACATATCAAAATTAAACCAGGTTAGAGTTATCTACCACATATCAAGGTTCAAGAGTTATCCATGCTTTGAAGTGTTATTGATGTGTACAATTCCATTAAGATCAAAGTTTAATCCGTTTGTCTACAAAATTAGATTTCACATAATGTAGTTGTTTGTACTTTTATACTATTTACGGTATTTCACAGTATTGATCATCTACAGGAAAAGGGATGATGAACATTTAAATAAGATATATGAGCACGTGTATATCTAACCCCACGAAACCCTCATCTGATTAGCCAATTCCCTTGCTAGTTGACAATACATTTGAACACTTATTTCTTTACTATGTAAACCAAAAATTAAGAGCATCCTAATACCTCTGTTGCATGCTTGGGAACTGTTTTCAGCTGATAAGCAAGCCATTGATCCACATGAGGGTTTGGGCTGCATGTGTAACCGTAACAATCTGTGTTCAAAGAACAATGCTTGGCTAGTATAGCTAGGGACTGCAGCCCAGTTATACAAAGTTCAAGTTGTGCTGTGAAATATGTTTTTCCACCTGTCAAAGTTTATTTCTCTCTATCGTAGTTTTAACAGAGATCCAAGCTGACAACTAGGCAGTATCAGGTTTGATCTTTGATGTAATGGATGCGAACATTTTGTCTTCAAAGATTGTGTTTTAAATTAATTACAATGAAGTGCATTAGATAGAGAATGTAAGCTGTTCATGTGTAGATCACAAAGATATATGTATATACTTACTTGAAATTGATATATCCTTGTTCCATGTTGCTAATTGCTTCAAAACTGAAAACAAACAGTGTCATCAAAAATTCTGAAGTGAACAACATTTCCTAGAAATATTTTACAATGATCTCAGATTTCATTACTGTTTTTGACGTTTTTAGCAATAGCAACTCTGCAAATAGTAGAAAACTGTGGAGCTGAATACAAAATATTATAAATAGATTAAGTCCAACAAGACCAATACATTTGTTGAGGATTTTTTTTAGTAATCATTAAAGATACCACATTATCAACAGTACTCGCCCGAAAAAATACAGAAGTGTACCCTGACCAAATACAGAAGTGTACCCTGACTGTACCCCGACCAAATACAGAAGTGTACCCTGACTGTACCTCTACCAAATACAAAAGTGTACCTCGACCAAATACAGAAGTGTATCCCGACCAAATACAGAAGTGTACCCTGACCAAATACAGAAGTGTACCCCGACCAAATACAGAAGTGTATCCCGACCAAATACAGAAGTGTACCCTGACCAAATACAGAAGTGTACCCCGACCAAATACAGAAGTGTATCCCGACCAAATACAGAAGTGTACCCCGACCAAATACAGAAGTGTATACGTACCCTGACCAAATACAGAAGTGTACCCTGACCAAATACAGAAGTGTACCCCGACCAAATACAGAAGTGTATCCCGACCAAATACAGAAGTGTATCCCGACCAAATACAGAAGTGTACCCTGACCAAATTCAGAAGTGGACCCTGACTGTACCTCGACCAAATACAGAAGTGTACCCTGACTGTACCCCGACCAAATACAGAAGTGTACCCTGACTGTTCCTCGACCAAATACAGAAGTGTATCCCGACCAAATACAGAAGTGTACCCTGACTGTTCCTCGACCAAATACAGAAGTGTACCCTGACTGTTCCTCGACCAAATACAGAAGTGTATCCCGACAAAATACAGAAATGTACCCCGACCAAATACAGAAGTGTACCCTGACTGTACCTCGACCAAATACAGAAGTGTATCCCGACCAAATACAGAAGTGTACCCTGACTGTACCCCGACCAAATACAGAAGTGTATACCCTGACTGTACCCCGACCAAATACAGAAGTGTACCCTGACCAAATACAGAAGTGTACCCTGACCAAATACAGAAGTGTACCCTGACCAAATACAGAAGTGTATCCCGATCAAATACAGAAGTGTACCCCGACCAAATACAGAAGTGTACCCTGACCAAATACAGAAGTGTACCCTGACCAAATACAGAAGTGTATCCCGACCAAATACAGAAGTGTATCCCGACCAAATACAGAAGTGTACCCCGACCAAATACAGAAGTGTACCCTGACTGTACCTCGACCAAATACAGAAGTGTATCCCGACCAAATACAGAAGTGTATCCCGACCAAATACAGAAGTGTACCCTGACCAAATACAGAAGTGTATCCCGACCAAATACAGAAGTGTACCCTGACTGTACCTCGACCAAATACAGAAGTGTACCCCGACCAAATTCAGAAGTGTATCCCGACCAAATACAGAAGTGTACCCTGACCAAATACAGAAGTGTATCCCGACCAAATACAGAAGTGTACCCCGACCAAATTCAGAAGTGTATCCCGACCAAATACAGAAGTGTACCCCGACCAAATACAGAAGTGTATCCCGACCAAATACAGAAGTGTACCCCGACCAAATACAGAAGTGTACCCTGACCAAATACAGAAGTGTATCCCGACCAAATACAGAAGTGTACCCCGACCAAATACAGAAGTGTACCCTGACCAAATACAGAAGTGTATCCCGACCAAATACAGAAGTGTATCCCGACCAAATACAGAAGTGTACCCCGACCAAATACAGAAGTGTACCCTGACCAAATACAGAAGTGTACCCTGACCAAATACAGAAGTGTACCCCGACCAAATACAGAAGTGTATCCCGACCAAATACAGAAGTGTACCCTGACTGTACCTCGACCAAATACAGAAGTGTACCCTGACCAAATTCAGAAGTGTATCCCGACCAAATACAGAAGTGTACCCTGACCAAATACAGAAGTGTATACGTACCCCGACCAAATACAGAAGTGTACCCTGACCAAATTCAGAAGTGTATCCCGACCAAATACAGAAGTGTACCCCGACCAAATACAGAAGTGTATACGTACCCCGACCAAATACAGAAGTGTATCCCGACCAAATACAGAAGTGTACCCCGACCAAATACAGAAGTGTATCCCGACCAAATACAGAAGTGTACCCTGACTGTACCTCGACCAAATACAGAAGTGTACCCTGACCAAATTCAGAAGTGTATCCCGACCAAATACAGAAGTGTACCCCGACCAAATACAGAAGTGTATACGTACCCCGACCAAATACAGAAGTGTACCCCGACCAAATACAGAAGTGTACCCTGACCAAATACAGAAGTGTATCCCGACCAAATACAGAAGTGTACCCTGACTGTACCTCGACCAAATACAGAAGTGTACCCCGACCAAATTCAGAAGTGGACCCTGACTGTACCTCGACCAAATACAGAAGTGTACCCCGACCAAATACAGAAGTGTATCCCGACCAAATACAGAAGTGTATCCCGACCAAATACAGAAGTGTACCCTGACCAAATACAGAAGGGTACCCTGACCAAATACAGAAGTGTATCCCGACCAAATACAGAAGTGTACCCCGACCAAATACAGAAGTGTACCCTGACTGTACCTCGACCAAATACAGAAGTGTATCCCGACCAAATACAGAAGTGTACCCCGACCAAATACAGAAGTGTACCCTGACCAAATTCAGAAGTGTATCCTGACCAAATACAGAAGTGTACCCCGACCAAATACAGAAGTGTACCCCGACCAAATACAGAAGTGTATACGTACCCCGACCAAATACAGAAGTGTACCCCGACCAAATACAGAAGTGTATCCCGACCAAATACAGAAGTGTACCCCGACCAAATACAGAAGTGGACCCTGACCAAATACAGAAGTGGACCCTGACCAAATACAGAAGTGTATACGTACCCCGACCAAATACAGAAGTGTACCCTGACCAAATACAGAAGTGTACCCCGACCAAATACAGAAGTGTACCCTGACCAAATACAGAAATGTACCCCGACCAAATACAGAAGTGGACCCTGACTGTACCTCAACCAAATACAGAAGTGTACTCTGACTGTACCTCGACCAAATACAGAAGTGTACCCTGACTGTACCCCGACCAAATACAGAAGTGTACCCTGACTGTACCTCGACCAAATACAGAAGTGTACCCTGACTGTACCCCGACCAAATACAGAAGTGTACCCTGACCAAATACAGAAGTGTACCCTGACTGTACCCCGACCAAATACAGAAGTGTACCCCGACCAAATACAGAAGTGTACCCTGACCAAATACAGAAGTGTACCCTGACTGTACCTCGACCAAATACAGAAGTGTATCCCGACCAAATACAGATGTGTACCCCGAGCAAATACAGAAGTGTACCCTGACTGTACCTCGACCAAATACAGAAGTGTACCCTGACTGTACCTCGACCAAATACAGAAGTGTACCCTGACTGTACCTCGACCAAATACAGAAGTGTATCCCGACCAAATACAGAAGTGTACCCTGACCAAATTCAGAAGTGTACCCCGACCAAATACAGAAGTGTACCCCGACCAAATACAGAAGTGTATACGTACCCCGACCAAATACAGAAGTGTATACGTACCCCGACCAAATACAGAAGTGTATCCCGACCAAATACAGAAGTGTACCCCGACCAAATACAGAAGTGGACCCTGACCAAATACAGAAGTGGACCCTGACCAAATACAGAAGTGTATACGTACCCCGACCAAATACAGAAGTGGACCCTGACCAATACCCTGACCAAATACAGAAGTGTACCCTGACCAAATACAGAAGTGTACCCTGACCAAATACAGAAGTGAACCCCGACCAAATACAGAAGTGTACCCCGACCAAATACAGAAGTGGACCCTGACTGTACCTCAACCAAATACAGAAGTGTACTCTGACTGTACCTCGACCAAATACAGAAGTGTACCCTGACTGTACCCCGACCAAATACAGAAGTGTACCCTGACTGTACCTCGACCAAATACAGAAGTGTACCCTGACTGTACCCCGACCAAATACAGAAGTGTACCCTGACCAAATACAGAAGTGTACCCTGACTGTACCCCGACCAAATATAGAAGTGTACCCCGACCAAATACAGAAGTGTACCCTGACCAAATACAGAAGTGTACCCTGACTGTACCTCGACCAAATACAGAAGTGTATCCCGACCAAATACAGATGTGTACCCCGACCAAATACAGAAGTGTACCCTGACTGTACCTCGACCAAATACAGAAGTGTACCCTGACTGTACCTCGACCAAATACAGAAGTGTACCCTGACTGTACCTCGACCAAATACAGAAGTGTATCCCGACCAAATACAGAAGTGTACCCTGACCAAATTCAGAAGTGTACCCCGACCAAATACAGAAGTGTACCCCGACCAAATACAGAAGTGTATACGTACCCCGACCAAATACAGAAGTGTATACGTACCCCGACCAAATACAGAAGTGTATCCCGACCAAATACAGAAGTGTACCCCGACCAAATACAGAAGTGGACCCTGACCAAATACAGAAGTGGACCCTGACCAAATACAGAAGTGTATACGTACCCCGACCAAATACAGAAGTGGACCCTGACCAATACCCTGACCAAATACAGAAGTGTACCCTGACCAAATACAGAAGTGTACCCTGACCAAATACAGAAGTGAACCCCGACCAAATACAGAAGTGTACCCCGACCAAATACAGAAGTGCATTGTCAAGGGAGACATTAGGAAGAAGAAAGTTGTTCAGAAAGAAGAGAAAAGATAAGATCCCAAATTTATTTTATCATGCAATGGGGGCAGCAGGTACAATTCTTATGCCCTACCTGCAGGGCAGGTCATAGAGGTAACAGTGACTTATATATAAGGGTGGCATACAGGTAAAGGTGACTTATAGGTAAGGATGTCATAAGGGTCAGTTATGTTTTGGATCAGTGTCTCCTGGTAAAGTTGTGTTCTAAATGTGTGTCTCCTGGTAAAGTTGTGTTCCAGATGTGTGTCTGCTGGTAAAGTTGTGTTCCATATGTGTGTCTCCTGGTAAAGTTGTGTTCCAGATGTGTGTCTCCTGGTAAAGTTGTGTTCCATATGTGTGTCTGCTGGTAAAGTTGTGTTCCAGATGTGTGTCTCCTGGTAAAATTATGTTCCAGATGTGTGTCTGCTGGTAAAGTTGTGTTCCATATGTGTGTCTGCTGGTAAAGTTGTGTTCCATATGTGTGTCTGCTGGTAAAGTTGTGTTCCAGATGTGTGTCTCCTGGTAAAGTTGTGTTCCATATGTGTGTCTGCTGGTAAAGTTGTGTTCCAGATGTGTGTCTCCTGGTAAAATTATGTTCCAGATGTGTGTCTGCTGGTAAAGTTGTGTTCCATATGTGTGTCTCCTGGTAAAGTTGTGTTCCATATGTGTGTCTCCTGGTAAAGTTGTGTTCCATATGTGTGTCTCCTGGTAAAGTTGTGTTCCATATGTGTGTCTCCTGGTAAAGTTGTGTTCCAGATGTGTGTCTCCTGGTGAAGTTGTGTTCCAATATGTATGTCTGCTGGTAAAGTTGTGTTCCATATGTGTGTCTGCTGGTAAAGTTGTGTTCCATATGTGTGTCTCCTGGTAAAGTTGTGTTCCAATATGTATGTCTGCTGGTAAAGTTGTGTTCCAGATGTGTGTCTCCTGGTAAAGTTGTGTTCCATATGTGTGTCTCCTGGTAAAGTTGTGTTCCATATGTGTGTCTCCTGGTAAAGTTGTGTTCCAGATGTGTGTCTCCTGGTAAAGTTGTGTTCCAATATGTATGTCTGCTGGTAAAGTTGTGTTCCATATGTGTGTCGGCTGGTAAAATTGTGTTCCATATGTGTGTCTCCTGGTAAAGTTGTGTTCCAGATGTGTGTCTCCTGGTAAAGTTGTGTTCCAGATGTGTGTCTCCTGGTAAAGTTGTGTTCCATATGTGTGTCTCCTGGTAAAGTTGTGTTCCAGATGTGTGTCTCCTGGTAAAGTTGTGTTCCATAAGTGTGTCTCCTGGTAAAGTTGTGTTCCATATGTGTGTCTCCTGGTAAAGTTGTGTTCCAGATGTGTGTCTCCTGGTAAAGTTGTGTTCCATATGTGTGTCTGCTGGTAAAGTTGTGTTCCATATGTGTGTCTGCTGGTAAAGTTGTGTTCCATATGTGTGTCTGCTGGTAAAGTTGTGTTCCAGATGTGTGTCTCCTGGTAAAGTTGTGTTCCATATGTGTGTCTCCTGGTAAAGTTGTGTTCCATATGTGTGTCTCCTGGTAAAGTTGTGTTCCAGATGTGTGTCTCCTGGTAAAGTTGTGTTCCAATATGTATGTCTGCTGGTAAAGTTGTGTTCCATATGTGTGTCTGCTGGTAAAGTTGTGTTCCAGATGTGTGTCTCCTGGTAAAATTATGTTCCAGATGTGTGTCTGCTGGTAAAGTTGTGTTCCATATGTGTGTCTCCTGGTAAAGTTGTGTTCCATATGTGTGTCTCCTGGTAAAGTTGTGTTCCAGATGTGTGTCTCCTGGTAAAGTTGTGTTCCATATGTGTGTCTCCTGGTAAAGTTGTGTTCCAGATGTGTGTCTCCTGGTAAAGTTGTGTTCCAGATGTGTGTCTCCTGGTAAAGTTGTGTTCCATATGTGTGTCTCCTGGTAAAGTTGTGTTCCAGATGTGTGTCTCCTGGTAAAGTTGTGTTCCATATGTGTGTCTCCTGGTAAAGTTGTGTTCCATATGTGTGTCTCCTGGTAAAGTTGTGTTCCAGATGTGTGTCTCCTGGTAAAGTTGTGTTCCATATGTGTGTCTCCTGGTAAAGTTGTGTTCCAGATGTGTGTCTGCTGGTAAAGTTGTGTTCCATATGTGTGTCTGCTGGTAAAGTTGTGTTCCATATGTGTGTCTCCTGGTAAAGTTGTGTTCCATATGTGTGTCTCCTGGTAAAGTTGTGTTCCAGATGTGTGTCTCCTGGTGAAGTTGTGTTCCAATATGTATGTCTGCTGGTAAAGTTGTGTTCCATATGTGTGTCTGCTGGTAAAGTTGTGTTCCATATGTGTGTCTCCTGGTAAAGTTGTGTTCCAATATGTATGTCTGCTGGTAAAGTTGTGTTCCAGATGTGTGTCTCCTGGTAAAGTTGTGTTCTATATGTGTGTCTCCTGGTAAAGTTGTGTTCCATATGTGTGTCTCCTGGTAAAGTTGTGTTCCAGATGTGTGTCTCCTGGTAAAGTTGTGTTCCAATATGTATGTCTGGTAAAGTTGTGTTCCATATGTGTGTCGGCTGGTAAAATTGTGTTCCATATGTGTGTCTCCTGGTAAAGTTGTGTTCCAGATGTGTGTCTCCTGGTAAAGTTGTGTTCCAGATGTGTGTCTCCTGGTAAAGTTGTGTTCCATATGTGTGTCTCCTGGTAAAGTTGTGTTCCAGATGTGTGTCTCCTGGTAAAGTTGTGTTCCATATGTGTGTCTCCTGGTAAAGTTGTGTTCCATATGTGTGTCTCCTGGTAAAGTTGTGTTCCAGATGTGTGTCTCCTGGTAAAGTTGTGTTCCATATGTGTGTCTCCTGGTAAAGTTGTGTTCCAGATGTGTGTCTGCTGGTAAAGTTGTGTTCCATATGTGTGTCTGCTGGTAAAGTTGTGTTCCATATGTGTGTCTGCTGGTAAAGTTGTGTTCCAGATGTGTGTCTCCTGGTAAAGTTGTGTTCCATATGTGTGTCTCCTGGTAAAGTTGTGTTCCATATGTGTGTCTCCTGGTAAAGTTGTGTTCCAGATGTGTGTCTCCTGGTAAAGTTGTGTTCCAATATGTATGTCTGCTGGTAAAGTTGTGTTCCATATGTGTGTCGGCTGGTAAAATTGTGTTCCATATGTGTGTCTCCTGGTAAAGTTGTGTTCCAGATGTGTGTCTCCTGGTAAAGTTGTGTTCCAGATGTGTGTCTCCTGGTAAAGTTGTGTTCCATATGTGTGTCTCCTGGTAAAGTTGTGTTCCATATGTGTGTCTCCTGGTAAAGTTGTGTTCCATATGTGTGTCTCCTGGTAAAGTTGTGTTCCAGATGTGTGTCTGCTGGTAAAGTTGTGTTCCATATGTGTGTCTCCTGGTAAAGTTGTGTTCCATATGTGTGTCTCCTGGTAAAGTTGTTCCATATGTGTGTCTCCTGGTAAAGTTGTGTTCCAGATGTGTGTCTCCTGGTGAAGTTGTGTTCCAATATGTATGTCTGCTGGTAAAGTTGTGTTCCATATGTGTGTCTCCTGGTAAAGTTGTGTTCCATATGTGTGTCTCCTGGTAAAGTTGTGTTCCAATATGTATGTCTGCTGGTAAAGTTGTGTTCCAGATGTGTGTCTCCTGGTAAAGTTGTGTTCCAGATGTGTGTCTCCTGGTAAAGTTGTGTTCCAGATGTGTGTCTCCTGGTAAAGTTGTGTTCCAGATGTGTGTCTGCTGGTATTGTGTTTCCTGACGTCTACTAGCTACAGTGTTTATGACCTCTGTGTAAGTAAAGAACATTTCAAACACCACAGAATCACCTGATCAATTGTTTTCTCGCATGTTTTAATTTTACTGCCACGATATTCATAAAAGATTCAAAAGCCGATGATGAAAGCAGTAGAATTTATGATGTTAGGAATGCAATGTTCGTAGGATTTTGGATGTGTGAGATATCGAATCGCTGTGAAGCTGAGATAATAAAAGGTAGGAAGAAATTTATTATTAAGGAATCGGAGTTTAGAAGTTACTCAGAAAATTGTGATTAAAACGCTAAGGATTGCCAAGGGTTAAATCTTATCACACACAATTGAAGGTGCAATCTTACTTTGATTGGTTAATTATGCAGAGGGCATTGTGGGATATATCACGGCAAATTGGCTAGGGATTGTTGAATGTGGCATTGATGTGAGGATATATGTGTTAAAAAGTATATATTGCATCAAATATATATTACAGGGCATGCTTGTAGTTCAAAAAGATTGGCCAATGATATCATGATTGACAGGACAGTACGGATGATAGGTTTTTTGTTGAGAATACCTGGAAACGGAGCTGTGCCGTGGTTATGATAATCTATAGAGTTTTTAGTTACATTATGTAATAACCAGTCTTTAGTACTTATTTCAGGGAGAACGAATCTTATAAGAGAAAGATTTCTTCATTGTTGACAATTTTATTTGTGTCAAATCTATTTTTAGATCACATATGAGACTTTAATTGTCTTGAGTTACCTATTCTAATCGCATTTTGTCTTTCGTCATCCATTCAAAAACAGTTTTCCTTTTTGACTTCTTCTCAATAACCAAGAGGCATATAGAGATCTGATATTGGGCCTTTCACATGCTGGTTGAGGGGTTATCAAGGTTGTTCAAATGAATGGCCTTGACCTTTATTCAAGGTCGCAGGGGTCAAATATGCTTAAATCTTTAAATGACTTCTCATTACGCAAGAAGCCCAGCGACCTCATGATATTGGGCCTATAGCATGTTGGGTGAATGGCTTTCAAGATTGTTCAAATGAATGACCTTGACCTTCATTCAAAGTCATATGGGTCAAATATGCTAAAATCTTTAAATGACATCTCACTAAGCAAGAGGCCAAGAGACCTGATATGAGGCCTTGGAAACAAGTACAAATAAACCATCTTATTTTCCTACATCCGTGTACTCATGTTTTTGTACAGGGGGAAATCTTTTTATGTTGAATCTTTTTGTTATGCACAATCATAGTTGCTCTCACAAGCAGGTATAAATTGTTACTTCATTATCTTTTGTCACAAAAAAAATGTTTCTTTTCTTGCAAAGTCCTGATGTTACTACCTAATGCAAATTACATAAGATAATAACCTGTTCCTTCTCTAAACAGCAGAAACTTTGCAGAACTCAAATATGCTAAAATCTTTAAAGCATCTTTTTGAGAACCAACACACTTAGAAATCTGATATTGAAGGACATTGACATCAAATTCAAGGACACTGTCAAATCTACCAAAATGTATCAAAACTCAGGTGACCATAAAGGCCAATGGGCCTCTTGTATTGTGATGACGATTCATTAAGGTACAGTACCCTAATGTTGTATTTACTGCATGGGGGCCCAGTTACTTCTATCATTACAGTCCAAATGGTAATACATGGTTTTGTTTTAACTGAAAATGGTTGAGATAAATCTGTAGTCTTTATAATGACAACCTTTGTCACACAAGGATTCCTTAGGGAGATGCATGTACATAACTGTCCTCATTTAACAACTGTTGTAGGTTTTTCTGTTAAATATTGGCATATAACACATTGAAAAACAAGAGGTGGATCAGATCTGTATGCATGCCTGCTGTCTGTGGCATCTTGTGACATGATCCTCGCTGGAATCAATTATGCTACGGTTTTATTCTCTGCAAGGTCACCAGAACCATCCGATCGGGAGGAAAGGTGTTGATTTGGATAAAACTTGCAGGGAAATGCGGCAATAATATTCCTCTGGTTGTCTGAAGGGATGACTAGATTTTGCAATAGATGACTTGTATTGACACTAGCAAATGACACAATACAATTCGCCTCAAATGGAGTTTAACTTGAAATCAATAACAGGAGTTGCATAATTTTTGGCAGAAATAGTTTATTGGCAAAACATTTGAAAGATGAGCCAGTGTAATTTGACACATTTCTGTGTGGATAGTGGTAAAACCACCATTCCAGAGCTCTAAGCTTGGTAAGGTGGCAGATGCTATTGTAAATGGAAATTTGATAATCATAATGCCATACACAGAACAACACTTGGTGCTACCAAGGATTTTATTATGTTTTCACCAGAATTCTATCCCAAGACCATGCACAGTGTACAGTGTGGAGGGAAACCTGCAACTCGTTAGGATCTCGGATATGTTTTGGCCTTTTCCAAGCTGTTCACTTATTTTTTTCAGCCTAATTGCCGTTTGGAATGTGTGAAAATTATGATTTTCTGTTTTTCATTAACACAAATTTGATAGCCCATGTTTGGGCATTGATTGGCTTGACTGGTCAGTGTGAGTGCAGGCTTGACCGGTCAGTATAAGTGACTGGATTGGTCAGTGTGAGTGCAGGCTTGACCGGTCAGTATAAGTGACTGGATTGGTCAGTGTGAGTGGCTTGACTGGTCAGTATAAGTCACTGGATTGGTCGGTGCAAGTGGCTTGACTGGTCAGTGTGAGTGCAGGCTTGACTGGTCAGTATTAGTTACTGGATTGGTCAGTGTGAGTGGCTTGACTGGTCAGTATAAGTGACTGGATTGGTCAGTGTGAGTGGCTTGACTG
This sequence comes from Pecten maximus, assembly GCF_902652985.1. NCBI lineage: Eukaryota > Metazoa > Mollusca > Bivalvia > Pectinida > Pectinidae > Pecten > Pecten maximus. Next base: position 9,121,961 of record NC_047021.1, read on the forward strand.
GTCAGTATAAGTGACTGGATTGGTCAGTGTGAGTGGCTGGACAGGTCAGTATAAGTGACTGGATTGGTCAGTGTGAGTGCAGGCTTGACCGGTCAGTATAAGTGACTGGATTGGTCAGTGTGAGTGCAGGCTTGACTGGTCAATATAAGTGACTGGATTGGTCAGTGTGAGTGGCTGGACAGGTCAGTATTAGTCACTGGATTGGTCAGTGTGTTAATCCAGTATACTACCAAGGTTATACCAGTGATATGAACAGTGTCCAGTTTATTTCTGGGGGTGACATTAACTGTCATCAATAACTGGCTTTCTGTGGGGTAGTTATCCCAGTCCAACTTTTTGCCAGCTTACTTTTGTCGTATGATGTCTATCAGATTTTCTAGGTCTTGAGATTAAATGATGTGGTATGTAAGGTTTCATTATTATATACATATTTATGATAGCAAGGATACAGTGCAGTGGACTACATACTGTCAAAACCCAGAATCATAGACTCACTCCTTTCTATCTTCAATGATCGGTCCAACCAATTCAAAATGTCATTGCTGGACAATGCTCCCTCTCACCATTAATAGACTAGCTTGTTTTGTCTTTTACTCCATTTCCTTTGGCCCGTATGTATAGTTAACATGCAACGACCTGATGACAGCTCGACTGGAGCTGTCTGAGAATCTATAGTAATGAGTCTGAAAATATTAGGGTACTGACAGGAAGGAGGCCAGCTAGATTAAATGTTACAGAAATCAGAAATTCATCATTACCTTACCATGTTTGGAGACACGAAAATGGTTGGAGTTCTGGGTTTTTTTTCTGAAATCTCTGAAAGAATTATAGTGTAGAAAAACATTGATCTTGAAAGTGAGGTGTTCTGTCTCAGCAGTGAGGTCACTTGCCCTATAGGACGGAAAATCTGTCGACTTTGTAAGGAGATTTTGCTGTCCTGGCAGTGAGATTTTCCTGTCCTGTCTTGTAGTCCAGTCATTTTATAGTAAAAATATGGCTAACCTCAAACTAATTGCAAAAGAATTTATTTTTGAGTTTCTATTATCTGTAACATGTCTTGCTTAATATTTAAAAAGTCTAAAGCCATCACCGAAAGGAAAAAGTTATTTTTTCACCTTTTTTTATACCTTACTTGAATACAAATCATTTAAAGAAAATATGGGGGGTAGGTGTATAATTTTCGAAATAAAAAATAAAGTCTTTCAGATAGAACAACTATATATACATTAGAATAAGCACAGATAGTGCACCTTTCAGGACATATCACACTATATTGATTTAGATAAATCATGACGTCATAAAGACCCGATAATTACCTCCCCTTATAAAAAAAATCAAAAATTCAAAGTGGAAATGATTTCATTGATTTTTTTCTGTCTCTTTCAAATTTGTATTGCTTTAAAATTAAAAATTAAGCAACGGACGAGAAATGTAACAACTCTTTGTTAAATCTTTCAAGCAAATTTCGGAAATTTATACCATATTTTTTGATAATCGTGATTTAGGTTAAGTAAAGATAATAGAGTATAGAGGTAAACTTTTGGTTATCAAAAGAAAATCCCTTATGGTAGAACAACTGATTGTATATTGAAGTTAGAAGTGATAATGCTGATCAAATTGAGTGTCATTGCATATTATTTTGCATGTCTATTGACGTCACAGCCTTAGAATTATCTCCACTTGTAAATAATCTCATCATTTCAAGAAATGTGAGTATAAAAATGATTTCCCTGTGTTTTGCATGTTGTTTTTATCATATATAATCTCAAACCTACTACATATATATAAAGAAACCAATTCAGGGCAGTTATTAAGCATGCTTTTGTCATTTAAGCATAATGATTGACCTTTGGGGGCTCACATGTAGCAAGGAAATGGGGGCTAAACGTATTTTTATACAAGTCTATTGCAGGTTAACCATATATTTGTATTTGCATATACAGTTATATTTAGTGTCTTTTAAAAGCATGGTAATGTTCATTTATAAGTTTTTGGGATATTACAGTAATGAAGTACAAACCAGTCATTTACAAGTCCTCGTTCAAATCTGCATGCGTCACTGGTAATGAATTCGAACAGCTTGTACCCCTACACTCGCCGCAACCCACAGAACACGACAAACCGTTTTTACGGCACGTGCATCTTTTCGTGTCGCAATTCAATTTGCATCCACATTTAACCACTTTAAGCAGCTGTTCTGGAGCTGGAGGCATTGTACATTTCACGGGTAATAGGTAGTTCTCTTTGACAAACCATCCCCAGTTTTGTGGAACAAAGTTACACCCATTACCAATCCAACACTGACACTGAAGAAACGACCGCATACAGTGGAACCTGGCCGCATTTGAAGTTGGAGGCAAGGTGTGTACTTTTACAGATGTGACGCCTGTGTGCGTTTTAGCTGCAAATCTTCTGAAACGCAGGAGATCTAAGGTCTCAAATGGTTGTCCGCCATACCAGGCCGTGAGAATCTCTTCTCCTGCCGATGCAACTGCATCTACATCAGATGTACTATCCAGGAAGACACGAGCATGGACTTGGAGGACGTCAGATGATTGTAGCTTCTTGAACGCTGGCCCTTTGCCGATACCAAAGAGTCGAGATGTTGTATCACATCCGCTCAAAGCATGTAACACGGGTAACAGGCTGCATTGATTTCCAAGAACCTCTTTTGTCTTACCGATGTCCCATATCTTAATTTCTTTCCCAAGAGATCTTTTACAATCGGATTTGAAGTAAATTGCATGATTCTGACGACCGGCGTGATAGCAGAGCAGAACAAGAAGATCTGTGTCCTCTCCAACTACAACAACATCTTTAATTGCGGCACAATTGACAGCAGTCTGTGTGATAAGAAGATCTGCATCTTCATCTGAGTGCACAGTCGTACAACCACTTTGCTGCAGTTTAGAACCTAACAGGTCTATGAAGTGCTGCTTATTTTCTATGTTGGACAGGAATCGTTCTTTCTTCATTCGACAGGGCATTTCCTCGGTGAAGTCTACTTTCTGTGCTGTTGCACCATTTGAGCGCCTGATATGGGTAACATCCTTCGTTGACAATTTACTGGTATAACCATCGAAGACAACAACAGAATCTGCGTACTTCATTGTAACGTGTTGTACGTACGTTTGACAAATGTTCGCAAATGAATCACCAACATTCCATGGGATTCTTTGCAAAAGGGAACCACCGTCTAGTACAGTTAGTAAGTCGTCTGGAAGTTTTGCAATTCCACAATCCCCCATACTCCAAATGCAATCAGCTAGAGATGCTTTCTGTGCTGCCCTAGGGAGACCTGATGCCTCAAACAATGATGAAGGATAGCTACACAGCTCATACTTAAACACCGTAGGAAGGTCTTCTAAGAGTCCCGTAGCGGCAATCGTGAGGCGCTGGAAAAGGAGTTGAGGGTCAATTAGCACACTCTCCCCATCTACCTTGACACAGGATTTATCCCCTTGGGTTTGGACTTGATTGGATCGTTTGAATGAGAATTCAAGAACCCTTTTCCCTTCCATGGATGCTATAATACGTTCACCCACCTCCTTTGCGTGGTCTTGGTTTACACTATCATCCGCTACCTCGCCTGTTTCAATGTTCCGTAAAGACACAGAACCTGAAAAGGGATTTCGGTCGCTCAAGAAACCCAGGACTTTTGTTATATCCTTATGGTCTCGTTCCTTCCTTGCAGCAGTGGCCTCCTTATGTTGGTCGCTAGTTTGAAATCCCACGCCTGTCAAAACTTGCAGAGCGTTATTCATGTCTGCACATGCAGGCATTGACAATAGCCACTGACTCCTCTGGACATCACCCATTCCACGACCTCTGGTTAGTCCTCCTGATGTCTTTACACTTCTCATAAGTTCTTGCTCTATAACAAGGTCGCATGATAGACCAGCCCAGAAACGATCACTCCTTCGAAAGACATGATATCCAGACAGAAACTGTTGGTAAACATCTGGATGTTCAGTTTCCAGGTTCTGCATCTGTGTGAGGTAAGTATATCCAGACTTCGTGTAAAGATTGTGCCCTGCAGCGGCGAAGTATGGTAGCATATCCCGTATACATTTCAAATGCATTTCCCAATCACCTGTTCTCTCGGCCTTTATGAATGATCTGAGAATTTGTATCATTTCAGAATACTGAATCCAAAGCCTTGCTGTGCGCATTTGTTCATATCTCTTTGAGTTCTCAGCAAGCAAGTCAAATGCTTCAGTTAAAACCGAGTTGTTACACAGTGTTTCAATAGAAATGTCTCCAGCTACGAGCTGATCATACAAGTTTGCTGCTTGAGATAACATGTGAGATCCATGATTCGAAAACGCTGGCGCATCTTCATCTTGAAGATTCTCTTCTGTCTCCATGTTCTCCGCTACGTCGACTGGAAGCTTTACTCCAAACACTTCAGACACAAGAAGAGCATGAAGAGCAACGTCAACTAGCATGTGACCTCGAAGTGCTCTTGCAACGGCTTTCCCTGTGATCATATGAGAAACTGCATTGGGGGAATACACTGTCTCTAAAAGCTGATGTAGACCCGATCCACACATAAGATGGCCAACAGCTCCAAGAAAGCTCATTTCTAAGTGAAATCCTCCTAAGCGTAGGACGATTGATTTGAGGTTGCTCCCTGGCTCATCATTGGATATGATGGTAAATGCTTTCCAGTAGAGTGGTTGGTCAAATGTGATGATCGGGGTTTTGTTGTAGAGTCTGGCCTGCTCACTTATAAATCTCAGTGTTGAAAAAACGCATGATAGATCACTTGGGTTTAGATCAATCATTGGTAGAAATGTAAATGATGATTTACCTGGATGTGACCCTGATGCAATCATTTGCATAAGACCTGACCATCCTGGCGTAGGCGATCTTAAAGGCCATACAATCTGAGTCAATGCATCCAGTTTCCAGGTGGAATCCATCTTCTGCATCTGTTTGAGCGACGCGGATGTCATGCTTCCCATCTTATTGGTAGGTTGCCTGTAGTTATGGATCTCTATCTTTCCAAGTTCAATCAGGTCATTGGTTGTCACAAGAGTTCTGGAAACAGGTCTAGCAGTGAACATGCCAGGAGTTACCCCGGCGATGATTCCCATACCATGAAATGTATTGTAGCCATCCAAAGTTCGGATGTTGTGGTCGACGTTGTCGGCAACAAACTGGATACAGCTATGGGGAGAAATACCATAGACAGACGTACCTTGTGACGCAGCAGCACAGGACGCATACCTCTGCACTTCTGCATAGGACGAACAAAATCCTAAGCTATGGCATGTATCTATTAGAAATTTAGAACCAAAATGATGGTGGAGCTGCACACCTAGGCCAATCTGAAGAGGTGGAAGCAGAGATCGAGGTCTACTGGCCTGCATGATGGCTTGTCCAATTGATACCGTTTTCAAAGCACTATCCTTTTCACTGAAGACAGAAGTCAGCAACGTTAAAAGACTGCCAGGAACATATCTCTTGTTGGATTCAATATCAGATATATCCGATGATGACGGGTAGAACTCCCTACTGAAATTTAAGGACTTTATGTCAGCTCTTATGAGTTTCGCTGCCGTGTCAAGTATAGCTGTTTTTTGTTCCTCTGAGTTTTTTTTAGGTGTACAGTAAAATTCCTGAAGGATGGATTCGGCTGTTCGACGCAGAGTCACGACATTTGATCTCCCGTTAATTTCAGTAATCAAAACACTATCCCCAAAATGTTCCAGCAGTCTCTTTTTCATATACACGGTACTATATGCTAATTCGCCACATGATTCGGTCATCTTTCTCACAAGGTCAGAAACTGTTAATTGTTCATCCTCATTGCTGATTAAATAGTTAATAACCTCCTGGAAGTAATCTGTGGTAATACTCGGCCTGCCTTTTTTCTTTTGTTTTGTGCCGCTCTGTGGTTCAAATGAAAAAGCATGTGGAATGAATTTCCCAGTCCTGAAATTGACATTACAGGACTGGTGATAAACCGCATCTGCTGCATGCAAATCGTTCACCGATTCTATACGACCACGGACGTCAGCTGCCCAATTATCATCCCTTTCAGCACAAATCTGAATCACCCTCGTCTGGAAATCGTCCGTCCGCACTGGGAATACATCGTTTCCACGTTTTTTACTTTGTGATTTTGCAGTTTGTCCGCAAAAGAGGCAATGACATGAAAAGTTGAAGACATGATGTGATCGTAATACGGGTATTTGGTCTGTGGTTTTTACGGTTTCAGCTTCATTTTCCTTTTTCACTTTGTTTATGACATTTGGATTGGTATATACTTTCCGGCAATGGATGTGGACGAAGTCACCCGATTTGGATCGCAGGGTATCACCCCTTTCAATACTAGCTTCGTTAATACGTTGGCTTCCTTTGTCTTGTATTTGTACCCCTTTCTCATTAATTTCGCCTTGACACAGCAGACAGTTCCGTACTTGATTATTCATTATTTCTGAAAAAAGAATTGTGCCCCTGTTTCAGACGCGTTGTAGGCAAATACCGTAGAAATCATAGTAAAAAAAACAACAACAAAAACCAAAAAAAAACAAAAAAAAAACCAAAGAAAAACAAATATAAGGCACTAGAAGTTTAATTTATTAACTTATAGGAAAACAAATTACAATTTCCCAAACATAAAAAAAAACAAATAAGTGAAACACAAATATAAGGTAACTATTCACCAAACTTAACTAGTAGAATATTTGATCTGCTATTCTTTTCAACTGAAATTAAGAAAATACATGTATAATAAAGTAAAATAATAAAAGAAATAAATAAAACCTAAAAATCAACGCAATATTAAAAAAAGATAGCAGTATTTTATTAAATAAGCACAAACAAACAAATATTCAATTCATGTATTAATGCATTTAAAAACTGAGGAGTAGAAGAATGAGAAGAATCCATCAATGATTAAAAAATACGTCCACACTAGGAAATACTCGTGTGTGAAATTGGTTTACGATGTATTATAATCTCCGTTTTTGTAGCACTACACGGCTTCCATACTTTGAATTTTTTATCGAGGCCGTCTTCCGTTATTTTAGCATAAAAAATTAAAAAGGGTAGCCTTAGCACATCTATATTCAAGACATTATACACAATATGGAAAAATCAATGTAATTTGTAAGACGTTAGTCTGAAATACAAGAAATATGCGCCCGGTGAAAGCAGACGTCGTCGTACGTAGAATGTAAACAAACCCGAACTCACTTCACTTTACGCTGTCCGACATTCAGAAATGGCATAACATTATCATTCTTGTATGAAAAGACCACAATTTTACATACAACATTTCATTTTCAAACTGGAATTATAACTTACTTGCGAATATATTTGTATATCATGTTGTATTCTGCTTCGTAACATCGCGGTACCGGTGGGGCGAATCGTCTCAAATCTCACTACGGCGGCCCATACTCGCAATACACCGTATTGACAATATTTGACTATTTCAATGCCATTATTTTTCATTTTCCCCAACTTAGATTTTTCTAGACTTTTGGTATGATTTAAAGGGTGTCGTATTCTATTTAAAACCAATAAAGTTAATTCTTTTGCAATTAGTTTGAGGTCAAATCTTTAAATGACTGGACTATTGGTAGGGAGATTTTCTTGCCCTGTTTTAGGAGGGAGATTTTTCACAACTTTGAAGATATTGTCCTATCCCGTCTTGGTATAGGGAGATTTTCCCGTCCTGGTTTGGGAGGGTGATTTCCTGTCTTATGAAGTTAAGGAAGAGATTATCTATCTTGAGAGGGAGGAGGCATCTATCTTGAGTCCTGTCTTATCACCTGACATGATAATTGTTTCTAACAATACATTGGTTATAGCTGTCATTGTCTATGTCAGGTTGCTGTTATCTGTACTAGATCATCTCCATCACTATCAAAGTAATGGTCCCGTGTGGTCACTGCCACACCTGTGTATTGGAATCTATAGATATGGAGGACATGCTGAGGAGACTCGATCAATGACATGTATAGCCTACAAAACTCCATGTATGCTGACTTAATTCAAGCATTTTATGTCATTTCATGAACCTTGAGGCTCATAAAGCAACAGGCTGCTTCAGTTTCCGTTTCAATGGAATTGAAAAAAGTTATTATGCTCAAGAATTTTCCTGATTTATAAAAGATACGAGCTGATTAAAAACTTCTGTTTCAACCATTTCCTGGTGAGGGTTTATATACAGAGACAAGTAAATTGAACCTGGTACAGTTTATAGCCTCATGATACTATACTTAAACAGCTGGTGGACAGGTTTCAAATCACAGAGTCTACATTTGTATATCACTTGTCTAACTGGGTGACATGATCAGGTTTGACATCACTGTATCTCTATATAATGACTTGTACAACTGGGTGACTTGATCAGTTTTGATATCACTATATCTATGAGCAGGGCTGACATCACTTTATTTCTATACACCTATACAGCTGGGTGACGTGAACAATTTTGATATCACTGTATCTGTATGACTTGTACAGCTGGGTGCCTTGATCAGTTTTGACATCAAATATAATATTATAAGCCATTATGAGTTTGTAGTATAAGACTGTTGGAATAAAGGCTATTTCATTGATATCAAGGGACTTGACTTGTAAAGGCTCTCTGCTAATGTTATATCATTATAATGATATAAGTACAGACCTTGTAAAAACATGTATTTCCTACGTAAAACTTTTAACCCCTCATTTCCTGTATAAACCATCATGGTCATCACCAGCTCACAAAATCCAGACATTCCTGTAGATCCTCCACTGAAAAACACGATGTACATGGATTTTTTTTCAATTGACACAACTGCAAATGTAGGAAGGGATGAGCCTGACAAGGAAAGTACATTTCAAATCTTTATTGAAAGCCACAACAGGGTTGAATAAGCATGATCAATTGGCGTTGATGTTGAGAGCAGTGCCAGTAGATGGCTGTAGCTTTGGTAAGCATGTGCGGGAGACACACATATGTAGTAGTACGACTCCCAATTATATCTACTGGGACCAAATGAAAACAGATTACTACTGGGTGACAAGTAAATTCTGTTACACCACTGTACCTGGAGCCAGTCGTGGTGGTCGTGGTGGAGGTGGTGGTGGCGGTCTATTGATTTTTTGTGAATCGGTGCCACCATTACATGTAGATTCTCTCTAACCTCACCTTCCTGGCTGTGAGTAGATCTCTGTCTAATGCTTATATGCATGCTCATGAACTACAGTCATTCTCCTTACAACAAACAGAATCTGTTTTCCATGTTTTAGTTATGTTCTAGTTACAGCCAACACCATCTGTTTTCAGTGTGTCTGTTTTAGTTATGTTCTAGTTACAGCCAGTGCAATCTGTTTTCAGTGTGTCTGTTTTAGTTATGTTCTAGTTACAGCCAGTAAAATCTGTTTTCAGTGTGTCTGTTTTAGTTATGTTCTAGTTACAGCCAGGGAAATCTGTTTTCAGTGTGTCTGTTTTAGTTATGTTCTAGTTACAGCCAGGGAAATCTGTTTTCAGTGTGTCTGTTTTAGTTATGTTCTAGTTACAGCCAGTGCAATCTGTTTTCAGTGTGTCTGTTTTAGTTATGTTCTAGTTACAGCCAGTAAAATCTGTTTTCTGTGTGTCTGTTTTAGTTATGTTCTAGTTACAGCCAGGGAAATCTGTTTTCTGTGTGTCTGTTTTAGTTATGTTCTAGTTACAGCCAGTGAAATCTGTTTTCTGTGTGTCTGTTTTAGTTATGTTCAAGTTATACAGGAGGTGAAATCTGTTTTAGTGTGTCTGTTTTACTTATGTTCTAGTTACAGCCAGTGAAATTTGTTATGTTCTAGTTACAGCCAGTGAAATCTGTTTTCAATATGTCTGTTTTACTTATGTTCTAGTTACAGCCAGTGAAATTTGTTTTCAGTGTGTCTGTTTTAGTTATGTTCTAGTTACAGCCAGCAAAATCTGTTTTCAGTGTGTCTGTTTTAGTTATGTTCTAGTTACAACCAGTGAAATTTGTTTTCAGTGTGTCTGTTTTACTTATGTTCTAGTTACAGCCAGTGAAATCTGTTTTCAATATGTCTGTTTTACTTATGTTCTAGTTACAGCCAGTGAAATTTGTTTTCAGTGTGTCTGTTTTAGTTATGTTCTAGTTACAGCCAGCAAAATCTGTTTTCAGTGTGTCTGTTTTAGTTATGTTCTAGTTACAACCAGTGAAATTTGTTTTCAGTGTGCCTGTTTTAGTTATGTTCTAGTTACAGCCAGGGAAATCTGTTTTCAGTGTCTGTTTTAGTATGTTCTAGTTACAGCCAGTGAAATCTGTTTTCAATATGTCTGTTTTAGTTATGTTCTAGTTACAGCAAGGGAAATCTGTTATGTTCTAGTTACAGCCAGGGAAATCTGTTATGTTCTAGTTACAGCCAGTGAAATCTGTTTTCAGTGTGTCTGTTTTAGTAATGTTCTAGTTACAACCAGTGAAATTTGTTTTCAGTGTGCCTGTTTTAGTTATGTTCTAGTTACAGCCAGGGAAATCTGTTTTCAGTGTCTGTTTTAGTATGTTCTAGTTACAGCCAGTGAAATCTGTTTTCAATATGTCTGTTTTAGTTATGTTCTAGTTACAGCCAGGGAAATCTGTTTTCAGTGTCTGTTTTAGTATGTTCTAGTTACAGCCAGTGAAATCTGTTTTCAATATGTCTGTTTTAGTTATGTTCTAGTTACAGCCAGTGGAATCTGTTTTCAGTGTGTCTGTTTTAGTTATGTTCTAGTTACAGCCAGTGAAATCTGTTTAGATTTTAACAATGTCTCTGTTTTATAATATAATTGTTAGTGTTACAGCCAGTGGACCAAATTGTTAGTGTTACAGCCAGTGGACTGTTTTATATAATTGTTAGTGTTACAGCCAGTGGACTGTTTATATAATTGTTAGTGTTACAGCCAGTGGACTGTTTTATATAATTGTTTAGTGTACAGCCAGTGGACTGTTTTATATAATTGTTAGTGTTACAGCCAGTGGAGTGTTTTATATACTTGTTAGTGTTACAGCCAGTGGCCTGTTTTATATAATTGTTTGTGTTACAGCCAGTGGACTGTTTTATATAATTGTTAGTGTTACAGCCAGTGGAGTGTTTTATATACTTGTTAGTGTTACAGCCAGTGGCCTGTTTTATATAATTGTTTGTGTTACAGCCAGTGGCCTGTTTTATATATAATTTTCACAGCCCTTGGACCTGTTTTATATAATTGTTAGTGTTACAGCCAGGTGGACTGTTTTATATAATTTAGTTTAGTGTTACAGGCCAGTGGACGTGTTTTATATACTTGTTAGGTTACAGCCAAGTGGCCTGTTTTATATAATTGTTTAGTGTTACAGCCAGTGGACTTGTTTATATAATTTCACAGGCCAGTGGACTGTTTTAGGATAATTGTTAGAGTGTTACAGCCAGTGGACTGGTTATATAATTGTTAGTGTTACAGCCAGTGGAGTGTTTGTATTAACTTGTAGTGTTACAGCCAGTGGCCTGTTTTAATATAATTGTTAGTGTTACAGCCAGTGGACTGTTTTATATAATTTCACAGCCAGTGGACTGTTTTATATAATTGTTAGTGTTACAGCCAGTGGACTGTTTTATATAATTGTTAGTGTTACAGCCAGTGGCCTGTTTTATATAATTGTTAGTGTTACAGCCAGTGGCCTGTTTTATATAATTGTTAGTGTTACAGCCAGTGGCCTGTTTTATATAATTGTTATATAGTGGTACAGCCAGTGGAGTGTTTTATATAATTGTTAGTGGTACAGCCAGTGGCCTGTTTTATATAATTGTTTGTGTTACAGCCAGTGGACTGTTTTATATAATTGTTTGTGGTACAGCCAGTGGAGTGTTTTATATACTTGCTATATAGTAGTACAGCCAGTGGAGTGTTTTATATACTTGTTAGTGTTACAGCCAGTGGCCTGTTTTATATAATTGTTAGTGTTACAGCCAGTGGACTGTTTTATATAATTTCACAGCCAGTGGACTGTTTTATATAATTGTTAGTGTTACAGCCAGTGGACTGTTTTATATAATTGTTAGTGTTACAGCCAGTGGAGTGTTTTATATACTTGTTAGTGTTACAGCCAGTGGCCTGTTTTATATAATTGTTAGTGTTACAGCCAGTGGACTGTTTCATATAATTTCACAGCCAGTGGACTGTTTTATATAATTGTTAGTGTTACAGCCAGTGGACTGTTTTATATAATTGTTAGTGTTACAGCCAGTGGCCTGTTTTATATATTGTTGTGTACAGCCAGTGGAGTGTTTTATATACTTGTTTAGTGGTACAGCCAGTGGACTGTTTTATATAATTGTTATATAGTGGTACAGCCAGTGGAGTGTTTTATATACTTGTTATATAGTGGTACAGCCAGTGGAGTGTTTTATATACTTGTTAGTGTTACAGCCAGTGGACTGTTTTATATACTTATATAGTGGTACAGCCAGTGGACTGTTTTATATAATTGTTATATAGTGGTACAGCCAGTGGACTGTTTTATATAATTGTTTGTGGTACAGCCAGTGGCCTGTTTTATATAATTGTTTGTGTTACAGCCAGTGGCCTGTTTTATATACTTGTTAGTGTTACAGCCAGTGGACTGTTTTATATAATTGTTAGTGTTACAGCCAGTGGACTGTTTTATATAATTGTTAGTGTTACAGCCAGTGGACTGTTTTATATAATTGTTAGTGTTACAGCCAGTGGACTGTTTATATACTTGTTAGTGTTACAGCCAGTGGACTGTTTTATATAATTGTTAGTGTTACAGCCAGTGGACTGTTTTATATAATTGTTTGTGTTACAGCCAGTGGACTGTTTTATATAATTGTTTGTGTTACAGCCAGTGGAGTGTTTTATATACTTGTTATAGTGTTACAGCCAGTGGAGTGTTTTATATACTTGTTAGTGGTACAGCCAGTGGACTGTTTTATATACTTGTTAGTGTTACAGCCAGTGGACTGTTTTATATAATTGTTAGTGTTACAGCCAGTGGACTGTTTTATATAATTGTTAGTGTTACAGCCAGTGGACTGTTTTATATACTTGTTAGTGTTACAGCCAGTGGACTGTTTTATATAATTGTTAGTGTTACAGCCAGTGGACTGTTTTATATAATTGTTAGTGTTACAGCCAGTGGACTGTTTTATATAATTGTTGTGTTACAGCCAGTGGAGTGTTTTATATACTTGTTAGTGTTACAGCCAGTGGAGTGTTTTATATACTTGTTAGTGGTACAGCCAGTGGAGTGTTTTATATACTTGTTAGTGTTACAGCCAGTGGAGTGTTTTATATACTTGTTAGTGGTACAGCCAGTGGAGTGTTTTATATACTTGTTAGTGGTACAGCCAGTGGAGTGTTTTATATACTTGTTAGTGGTACAGCCAGTGGAGTGTTTTATATACTTGTTAGTGTTACAGCCAGTGGACTGTTTTATATTATTGTTTGTGTTACAGCCAGTGGCCTGTTTTATATAATTGTTAGTGTTACAGCCAGTGGACTGTTTTATATAATTGTTAGTGTTACAGCCAGTGGAGTGTTTTATATAATTGTTAGTGGTACAGCCAGTGGAGTGTTTTATATAATTGTTAGTGTTACAGCCAGTGGACTGTTTTATATACTTGTTTGTGTTACAGCCAGTGGCCTGTTTTATATAATTGTTAGTGTTACAGCCAGTGGACTGTTTTATATAATTGTTTGTGTTACAGCCAGTGGAGTGTTTTATATAATTGTTAGTGTTATAGCCAGTGGACTGTTTTATATAATTGTTATATAGTGGTACAGCCAGTGGACTGTTTTATATACTTGTTATATAGTGGTACAGCCAGTGGACCAAATTGTTTGTGTCACAGCTTGTGGTCCATATGTCTCTGCGCTTGATAAGTTTTGTATTTGATATGCAAATGAATTACCTAAATATACCTGACTGTGATTCATGTTTGTTGGATGTTTACGGTGAGACTAACACCACAGTTCCTTTTATTACTGTGTGGGTTGATAGTTAATGAAGCTACCTAAACCATCAACACTTGAAGGTCACAGATTGTGGATCTGCTACCAGAAAGTGTGGTGTGTTCCCATGTTGGTACTTGTGCATGTTCAAATGATCCTGGTCTATAGCACAAACAGCATTGTGGGAAAGACATTAAGCTGAAATTAAAACATATCAATATAGATTCTCTGATGTTGATTTTCATTTTCCAATAAGGATTGTGAATTGCATTAGAGGATTCTACAATTGTAACAAGTGATAGCACAAGTGAAAAATATCAAAGTATTAGCCACATGGGTGAAATATATCTGGTTTTACTGAAGATACTGTTAGATATTCTGTTTATTACATTTTAGCAAAATATACCAAAGTAGCTCAAGCTCTCCCAGAATTCATTGTGGTCCCCTGTCAATGGCTCACAAATGTACGTCGAATTATGACGTTATGTAGGGTATTCTATCTTGCATTATGACGTCATATAACATGACGGAGAGCTATATACAAATCTTAATTTTCACCACTGTCATTTGTTAGCAACTTGTAGGCAATATGTTCTGATTGGTAAAATCAGAAAGAGTTTGTTTTTTTCACTACTGGGAAATATTACTTTTATAGAATGAATAATTTTTCGATATTTCAGTGGTAAAAATGTAATAAATTTTAATATTAATCATCAGAAAGGGAGATGCATATCTAGTATAAATGTGTGTTGTTCTAGGTACTGTCTTATATTGGAAAAGGCAGTGTCACTCAGTGATATTGCAGAACGGTGACAGGACATTATATGTAGTGATTGTAAGAAAAATTCCTGATAAAAATGTACAATTAAAGGGTCCTGGGATGGTACTTATAATACTCTAACATTGGATTGACTTCCATCATCCAATTTGATTGGATCTAAAAAAGGAAGTGATCATAACCCCTGGAGTATCACCGATACTTTCTATAGAGACTACAGCTTTAGTGTGTCTATAATACTGTATAAACCACCACCGAGAGATGAACCCAATGATTCTCTTCGTTCCTGACAACGTCTACCATTATTATCATTCTGGACAATATATAACAGGATATATCTCTAACCCAAGGATCAGTATCATGTTCAGAAATTTATTTTTATGAAAATCAAATATGAATTGTGGGTATTTTGTAGACCAGCAGACTTACAGACATACATATGACAAAGTCTAACAAAGGCCAGTGTTGAGACGTCCAATTGTTCTGTCGGGGAGAGATCCGGTGTAGCAATACCTTGTCACAGAATACATACAGTCGAACCTGTCATATGTGACCGTCCAAGGGAGTCAATAAAAAAGGTCACATATGACAGGTGGTCTCTTAATCCAGGTTCAAAGAAAATGACCCGAAAAAGAAAGTTCATAATTATTCTGCCACATATGTAATATTTATCAGCTACAAGTATTAGTACATACATGTATATGAAAAGGAATTACCTCAGTCATCAATTAAGATTGTGAATATAATCAAATCTGTAAGAGACCTCTTGAGGAAAACGAAAGAAAAAAAGAAAAAGAAAGAAAAGAAAGAAAAATCACCGTTCACTTAATGAAATGAAATAAAATGCTTATAATAATGGACAATATATAAAAATATCCCCATTTCTACATATGTAGTACAATATTTATTTTTTAAAATTTAATTCAGTTTCTTTTATTTTCATTAATACAGGTGTATATATATATAAATTCTTTTAGCATGTTACAATATTTTTTTTTATTTTAAGATACAAAAAATAATCAAAGAATTTGAATGGCTAATTTGATTATTTCCAGTACCGGATACATTTACAAAAAAAAAAAAAAAAAAAAATTTTTGCATTCCTGAATTCCTGGCCCGGACTTCCGTCCGGGTTATTAGTCACGTAACTGCATTTCCTTCATAACGATGGGGACGTTTTTAACTGGCAAATATCTGTCCTAATGTCTCAAAAAGAACATAAATTTCAGTTAAACAGTAAGTTGACTGTTTATTCACTCTTTTTCATACTTCCCAAGCAAATGTTTTTATTTATATCTATCAAAATTTCGTGAAAATCGTCTGAATGGCGAGGACGTTTTTTCGCCATATCCCATCTCCTTCTTTCATTCTTTAGAAGTAAAGTACAGTTTCGTTCGTTTTTGGGTGTTATCAGGGCAAAGATAATAAATTCAATACATTTTTTGAGACAGAATAAGACTTTTCATGCATTTCTGAAGTATGTTTTAATCTTTAAAAGCAGACAAGTTCGTCCGGTTTCTTCTTGATTAGGACTTCTGCTTCCGCTTTAAAACTCGGAAAGTCGCTGAAAAAGTCGCTTTTCAGCATTTGGGACACGAAAATGATGGTCGTTAGTCGCGTCTGACAGGTAGTCGCTTAATCCAGGTCACTAGTATAGTAAATAACGTTGGGAGGAAAAAATACGGTCGCATATATATGAAAGGAAGTCGTTTAATTCAGGTGGTCGCTAAGGCAGGTTTGACTGTACCTTGTGGCGTTATATTCTCCCTGATTTTCGTGCAGTTGATATTGTTCACTAGCAGTGGGAATATGAGACTGATTATATTATGATATGAAAGAGCATATATGTTAACATGAAAATGTCTGTGAAATACATGTAATTATGTAATACCACTAAAGTTCAATGATTGTAAGTGTTCCCTATCAGAACCCTCTACCTTAGTGTACTACATGTCTTTTATAGTAAATGACTACGGTAAACCTCCGGTTAGTTAGAACAAAACTAAATAAATATTCAAAATTAAATAAATATTCGCGGACCTGTTCGAATTATTTGAAATTATGCTTCAGAAAATAAACTTGAGTACGAACTATCCGAGTCGATATCGGCGAAAATCTCGGCAGAGTAAAATCATTAGACACAAACACATCCATTTTAAATCTGATACGTAACAACGGCGGCCTGAACAATGGCACATTTATAAGTAAGTAAAATGATAGTATTTTATTTAATTCAATGTTAATTGATCGTTAAACGTTCTTCATTTCGCAATAATTATGATGGTTAGTGCGTGAAGCCGCTCGGGCAATGCGAGCTACAGTAGGCCCCAAAACAGTACAGTACACGTTTCATTTGTGACACAAAAGTTAAACATTTGTACAGTATAATCTTTGCATGGTTATATTTTTATCTGAATCAGAAACTATCGCTATATTATTGTAATAAATGGTCTCTTTAATACATCGAAAGCATAGTCTACATACCCTGTTGCGTTTACGAAAGCACTACTGTAAAAATAGGCGATATATGTTGATAAATAGGTCAGAACATCAACATGTCTGCTTTTAAATATGCCCTGTCGTATTATCTACCAAACATATTTGATACTTGCAAAATTATCCATCACTAATTGGGACACCTGTGGATTGTTTTGACTGGATATGAATGCTTTTCACATCACTCAGCACGATCGGGCAGCCGATCCTTTCAACTTTACCGCAAGCAACACCTCGCGTGGCCTGCTTACCTAGCGTGAGGTCGAAGGTTTTCAGGTAATACCTTGATTGGCAATTCTTAAGAGATGTCCAGTCACAATTAAATAATCATAATCCTAAGTTAACACTAGTTATATGTAAAATACACGGACAATTCCTTAGTTTGCCATACAGTGTGAATACAAATATCGCATTATACATTGTCGGGGCCTAAATTTGCAATCAGCTGTCTCGTGCGTGATGTATTTTGCAATGTAAAAAAACTGAATTAACTCCTAAAATATGTGGCATATATTAAATCACAGATGCATTCTAATGATCACGCATACAATCTAATAACCTAAACGTGCCTGTTGATCAAATTTAAGTCTTGGCATTTTTTCTGGGCCGGTCACCGGGGCCGAGTCGTCGCGAGCATTCAATGGAGTTTGCCGAAATAAAATCTTACTTTACATTCTTCAATGGACAAGTTTGAACTATCCGAAATGGTGTCAGTTATAAACAGCCAGAGTTCGAACTATTACTAGCTAAAGATTATTGATTTTCTAGAAAAAAATGTGTGTTCGAACTATCCGCGTGTTCGAACTAATCGCAGGTTTACCATACATGTATTAAAGAAAAAGGGTTTATGAAGAGTTAATTTGGGAGGAATTTGTTCTTTAATATTTGGAAGTGTTTCCTTTCATTTCATGAAATAGATAATTTCTCACAGATCCATTTTACAGAACAGATATATTTTCATAGGTCAATTATTTTCTCTGACATCCATGTTACAGAACAAAAAATTTTACAGATTATTTATTTCCTCACATCAATAATTTTCTGTCATGTCCATTTTATAAAACTGAAATGTTTTCGTAGATCAAGGATTTTCTCACATATCCATTTTACAAAAGAGAACTCCATAATTGCAGCTTTGACATCACTTGATTCTATCTTCAAATTAGCTTCCCGCTATTTATCTCAAAACTCAAATCAGTAGATTATAATTAATTGGAAACATTAATTAATATCCAATATCTGAGATTATTTATGATGTACAGTAACCAAAGTTTCTGTTCACCCATTGGTAATCCTCTACTGCAGGTTTGGTGTAATTATCTGGATTACGTTGTGATGGTGAAGGCCTGAGGCCAAGTTCTCAGGCTCGGGAAAATTACAGAAAGATTAAAATCAAGTGAATTTCTATTTCTAAACACTGTATGCCTTTTCAGCAGTATTGGATAATAGCCGATATTGAATTGATGAAAGCATATTCAAATGCTGCATTTTTTCTTATCTTTCTCCTTTTGTCTAAGCATTCGTAATCACTCCTCCTAACCCAATTTAGTTGTGAAGTAAAAAAAATCTTTCGTGCTACATTTTTTGTTGAGCATGCAATGTGTTTGTTGTGGTGAAATTGATCAATGACTCGAAAAAGAGAGAAACAGGGAGGCAGTATGTAATTAACATGATAAAATTAAGGGAAACCATACCAGCAGCATTTTAGTCTGTAAACGGTGTGTATGAAGGGAAATCATCGGTCTATGAGGGGAGTGTATTCACCATTTTAGTCTGTAAACGGTGTGTATAAAGGTAAATCATCGGTCTATGAGGGGAGTGTATTCACCATTTTAGTCTGTAAACGGTGTGTATAAAGGGAAATCATCGGTCTATGAGGGGAGTGTATTCACCATTTTAGTCTGTAAACGGTGTGTATAAAGGTAAATCATCGGTCTATGAGGGGAGTGTATTCACCATTTTAGTCTGTAAACGGTGTGTATGAAGGGAGATCATCGGTCTATGAGGGGAGTGTATTCACCATTTTAGTCTGTAAACGGTGTGTATGAAGGGAAATCATCGGTCTATGAGGGGAGTGTATTCACCATTTTAGTCTGTAAACGGTGTGTATAAAGGGAAATCATCGGTCTATGAGGGGAGTGTATTCACCATTTTAGTCTGTAAACGGTGTGTATGAAGGGAAATCATCGGTCTATGAGGGGAGAGTATTCACCATTTTAGTCTGTAAACGGTGTGTATAAAGGGAAATCATCGGCCTATGAGGGGAGTGTATTCACCATTTTAGTCTGTAAACGGTGTGTATAAAGGGAAATCATCGGTCTATGAGGGGAGTGTATTCACCATTTTAGTCTGTAAACGGTGTGTATGAAGGGAAATCATCGGTCCACGAGGGGAGTGTATTCACCATTTTAGTCTGTAAACGGTGTGTATAAAGGGAAATCATCGGTCTATGAGGGGAGTGTATTCACCATTTTAGTCTGTAAACGGTGTGTATAAAGGGAAATCATCAGTCTATGAGGGGAGTGTATTCACCATTTTAGTCTGTAAACGGTGTGTATAAAGGGAAATCATCGGCCTATGAGGGAGTGTATTCACCATTTTAGTCTGTAAACGGTGTGTATAAAGGGAAATCATCGGCCTATGAGGGGAGTGTATTCACCATTTTAGTCTGTAAACGGTGTGTATAAAGGGAAATCATCGGTCTATGAGGGGAGTGTATTCACCATTTTAGTCTGTAAGTGGAATTGTCCATAGAAATCACAGCACCACATCGTTTAGAGAGTATGTAATGATATATCATGTACCGTATTGTTTAGAGAGTATGTAATGATATATCATGTACCATATTGTTTAGAGAGTATGTAATGAGGAAATGATATATCATGTACCACATCGTTAATCATTTGAGGAAGCTGGACATATATTTAGGCCTTGACACATTAAAAGTGCTAATTAATCCTCTTTACTGTATTCATTCCTATAATCCTATTCTGTGATAACTAGAATTACCGTGCGGATTATTATAAACTGTTAAAACTAATACATGTTTTCAGAATCACTGGACAGCTTATGTAAAGACTGAAAATTCTGTACAAAGACAAGGTAAATACTGTAACCCTTGTGTTTTAGAAGTAATTGTATATATCTAGAATATTTTATACCAAGTTCGAAAAGGCCATTAAAGGACAGAACTTTGAAATACTAGGATACAACCAAACCAATAGGGATGCTTTAAGAAAACGGTACATGTTCTCAAATAAAATCTGTTTTGTGCCTTCTCGTGTGAATGTTTTGATTATTTGATGTTGAATTATAGCATTGAGAACTGCTTTTGATAGACTAGTGATTTGACTCTTCATTATAACAATTGGAATGATATTTTATTGTTTTTGTGTGGAAGGGAAAGCTGACAACAGCAGGTGTATCAGGCAGCATACCTAGTAATGAACAAAGAGAATAATTATTTCTTTAGTAGTTTAAGTTCTGCATGGATATAATTATTTTATGACAGCTTGCAGCGTATATAATCAAAAATTAAAATTGATATTGTACATCAGCAAGCATGTGATGTCAACAGAGAACATCAAAAGAGCATCCTCATTATACCGTAGTTTGTGGGGAGTTATCTTAACAGCCGTTTTGTCCTCATCTTTTTACCTCAAAACCACACTACTATACCTGTTGTCGTAAATCTACAAATTAAAACGCACCCCTTTGCCTGAAGTCGTAAATCTAAAACTTAAATACAACAATCATTAGTGGCACTGATCTGTGCTACACAGAGTGTCTTTAAAGTTCTGTCTCTCCGATCATAATTACATCTTAATATTTAATGCTTCTTTGTCACCATGTATTATTGTAAAGTTGCCGCAGATACCTCGTAAACAGGTAAGCATTGACAAACATAGTCTGTTAGAGGGTATTGTGGGGCCTTTTGTCAAACCATGCTGTATTGCCTGTCCGGGTGTCGTTTATGATGTTTTACGAGCCTAATGTCCAGCAGGTCAGCGGTCCAGAGACAGGGAGACAGGTGACAGATGGTTAGTTATTGTATGGTACCACTAATTACAGGTGGGAGTCAAAACCACAGTGTCTGGTTATATTCTACCGTTAGAATCCCTTCAGTTGTCATAGTAATGACTGGATCCTCAGTAGTGAGGGAGAGTTCGATGGAAATGCTTTAAACAATCTCTTTGTTATTCTAGACCAGGCATGTATCCCATACATTGATACTGATGTTAAGAGATCTAGTTGAGTTTTGTTTAAACTTTGGTAATCTGACCAGGCTTTGTCAAGTGTTGGTCATTTAACATTGGAACTATATCCAGAGAGTCAACAAACTTCAGAATGTCAACTTGCTGTGGTCTGATATATATTTCTGATCCTTGAGCGGCATTTGATAATTGAATAATACCTTGTGGAAACTTCAGAATGGAGGATTAACATAGCAATGATTTCATTTCTATGGACATAATACATTATCAGAGTCGGTAATGTAGAGGCCGTTTCCTTATTTGTGTTTACAATCAATAAACATTGATTTCATTTGTTGGCTTTTGTATTTGTGCTTGACCTGAAAATTGTTCCTGACCAAACATTCAATGATTGACCAATCAAATCAAGTCGTGTGCCTTTGCGTGTAATTGTGAGTGAGGCCATCTGACACAATTTTCTGAGGTCTAGTCTATGAGGAAGTCTAGGCATCCTGTGGTTTAACCAATTGTCCTCGCAATCATTTCTTGTCGTTTGTATGTTTACCTCTAAAATATATTCAGAACATCCTTGACCAACATCATACGACCAACCTAAGACAATCACTTTATTTGATAGTTATTCGGGTTTTTTAGCTCACCTGCCCGAAGGGCAAGTGAGCTTATGCCGTGGTGCGTCGTCCGTCGTCCGGCCGTCCGGCGTCAACTTTTTCATTCAAACAACTTCTTCTCAATAACCAAGAGGCCCAGGGACTTGATATTGGGCCTGTAGCATGCTGGGGTGAAGGGCTACAAAGTTTGTTCAAATAAATGACCTTGACCTTCATTCAAGGTCACATGGGTCAAATAGGCTATAATCTTCAAACGACTTCTTCTCAATAACCAAGAGGCCCAGGGACTTGATATTGGGCCTGTAGCTTGCTGGGGTGAAGGGCTACAAAGTTTGTTCAAATAAATGACCTTGACCTACATTCAAGGTCACATGGGTCAAATAGGCTATAATCTTCAAACGACTTCTTCTCAATAACCAAGAGGCCCAGGGACTTGATATTGGGCCTGTGGCATGCTAGGGTGAAGGGCTACATAGGTTGTTCAAATAAATGACCTTGACCTTCATTCAAGGTCACATGGGTCAAATAGGCTATAATCTTCAAACGACTTCTTCTCAATAACCAAGAGGCCCATGGACTTGATATTGGGCCTGTAGCATGCTGAGGTGAAGGGCTACAAACTTTGCTCAAATAAATGTTTTTTATATTATTTTTGGAGCAATTTCAAAAATGAATGCTGATGATGGCAAGTTTTTAGCACTTTTCTATGTATATATAAATTGATTGATGAACAATGAATTAAGCTGAATATCATCATGTGGAATTACTAAAATAATGAATAAAAAATTAAAATGTCATACACTGATGTATTCAAGATATGAAGATGAAATAGAGACATTATGATAGATTCCCATGGGAGTACCACAGGTATCTCCACTGTATCACTATATATACACACATATTTTGTGAGACAGTTTTAAATTTCCTTCCATACAATTAAGTGATTATAATATACAAAGAAGATGTTTTTGCATTGCAAAAAATAAATCATGAAAAAACTGATAACTGTTATATATATGAGTTAAATAAAAATATATTGTAATAAAGTCATGCTTTACAACAAAGCTGTAGCACTATTGCGACAGCCAGCTAGGCTCCTCCATGAACAGCATCATTTAGTTTCCCGTTAAATTGAATTTGTATACAAATGTATATAGTCTTCTCTAGTTGAGTCAGTACTTTTCCTCTGGTATTTAAGATGTTTCAGTTCAAAACTGACAGTTACTGTCATTTAAACAAAATCTGACATTGGGTGCAGTAAATAGAAAGTTCTGTTGTGATTGGTCAATATGTACTAGCTAATCTTTACATACAGTTAAGTGTTAGGTTGCTGACAGAAGGATACCTCTGAACTACACTTTAGAAATAAATCAGGCTAAATATTAATTGATTTCAATATAAAGAGTGAAAAAGAAAACATAGTGCTAAAAACCAAAATGGCACCATTGAATGTCCATGTAGCAGTGTTTCAGAATGGAGTTATTGGTCTATTTGAACAACGAACTTCTAAGACACATTGAAGGAAGCACTATCGAGGAGAACTAGAATGAGGATAACTATAGACTGAAGAGTATTACAGCCGTATTGGATATTATCACACTCGCATTGTCCAGTATACGTTAAGGGGAAGCTCTGCAGTCACCAATACAATTGTAGCCAAAGAACGGAGCCTCCAGATACATAACGATCGACAAGCAAACATAAACAGGTATTGTCAGTAAGACACCGCCACACCTGCGTATTTTTACATTACTTATTCTATGATAGCTACTTTTGGTCAAATACAGCTTTATCCAAAAATTGATTTTTTTCGGCATTCAACACTTTCTATTTTGGTTCAATCTTTTTATGTACATAAGGACATTTAAGGTACATAATTTGTTGACTTGGCAAAGATAATTCCCCTAATGTTCCAGCAAGTGTATCACTGACTGATGCTATGCATCCTAGCCAATACCGTGTGGATTAGTTGTTTTAGCGTAATGGATATTTTGTTAGAGCGATTGATTTCTCATCAGGCTTCAACTTGATGAATTTCCTGAACTGTCATTTCTGCCCAGGAATCCTCTGTATGAATCCTGTCCGGATCAAGGCTGCATCGTTTGTCATGTAGTTTTTCATTTTCTTCAGATCTAAATCTTCTGAAAATATCTGAACACGGATCTGATATAGAAAGTTTCTAAGCTGCAGAATTTTTTCGACCTGCATCAACATTTTATAAAAATTTGTTGAGGCTAGCTGGTTTAAGTCTGTTCCACTCACTCTATCGTCTTAACGCCAGAAAGTGCCTACAACATTTCCACGCCAGATCTATTGTTGTTTGTCATCACCACCGGATCTTAACTTTTTTTCCGCCATCTGGATGAAGATTTCAGTGGAAATTACTGTTTCATTGCTGAACATATCTGTCCCATTACAATCTGTTTGGCATTGGTAAGTATTGTTAGAAATAGGAAATGTGTAGGAAATGTTTACAGGGATGTCAGGTGTTACACTTGTTTATATCTGAATCACTGTTGTAAGGATTACCTTTCAGGCTATGTTTAACATCTTTCACTGGCCTGGCAGAGCCTGCAGTAACATGTCTTGAGCTGGGTATGAAGTAAACATGCTAAACAAGATTGGAAATAGCTTTGATGGCGTCATCAATGCTTTCAAATGAAATAAGGAAGGTAGTATGCAAATGCCAAGGACAAGAAATGCTGTCATCGCATTAAGGAACAGAACCATTTAGTCTTAATTTTCTAGCTTTGGTAGGCACTCTTTTGCTAGTTTCATGAGTGCAGGTCTACAATGATGTTTGGTATTGTTTTTCACTGAAAGTGGATTATGTCAAGCTGACAAAACTAACTCAATATTTTCCTGTTGTTCCTTGACATTAGTAGTGTCATGTTGACAATGCCTGGATATTGTATTGTTCCTGGAAATTGTTTTTAAGCTGAAACCTTTGTAAAGCTGAAAATAAACCTTGTCTTGTGGTTTGTGGCTTGTTAGCTTAAGCTGATAGTCATACCACAACAAACTTAATTTAGCTCAAGTTGACAAAACCTCGATCAACACACTTACTTTAGATCAAGTTAACATTAACTCAACAAACTTAGTTTAGCTTAAGCTCTTCAACAAACATAGTTTATCTCAAGTTGATAATACATAAATAAATTTTATTAAGTTAAAACTGACAATACATAAATAAATTTTGTTTACAATAAGCTGACCATACATTGACAGTCTTTGTATGGCTCAAGCTGACCTTACATTGACAGTCTTTGTATAGCTCAAGCTGACCATACATTGACAGTCTTTGTATAACTCAAGCTGACCATACATTGACAGTCTTTGTATAGCTCAAGCTGACCATACATTGACAGTCTTTGTATAACTCAAGCTGACCATACATTGACAGTCTTTGTATAACTCAAGCTGATCATACATTGACAGTCTTTGTATAGCTCAAGCTGACCATACATTGACAGTCTTTGTATAACTCAAGCTGACCATACATTGACAGGCTTTGTATAACTCAAGCTGACCTTACATTGACAGTCTTTGTATGGCTCAAGCTGACCTTACATTGACAGTCTTTGTATAGCTCAAGCTGACCATACATTGACAGTCTTTGTATAACTCAAGCTGACCATACATTGACAGTCTTTGTATAGCTCAAGCTGACCATACATTGACAGTCTTTGTATAACTCAAGCTGACCATACATTGACAGTCTTTGTATAACTCAAGCTGACCATACATTGACAGTCTTTGTATAGCTCAAGCTGACCTTACATTGACAGTCTTTGTATGGCTCAAGCTGACCATACATTGACAGTCTTTGTATAGCTCAAGCTGACCATACATTGACAGTCTTTGTATAACTCAAGCTGACCTTACATTGACAGTCTTTGTATGGCTGAAGCTGACCTTACATTGACAGTCTTTGTATAGCTCAAGCTGACCTTACATTGACAGTCTTTGTATGGCTCAAGCTGACCATACATTGACAGTCTTTGTATAGCTCAAGCTGACCATACATTGACAGTCTTTGTATAACTCAAGCTGACCTTACATTGACAGTCTTTGTATAGCTCAAGCTGACCTTACATTGACAGTCTTTGTATCGCTCAAGCTGACCTTACATTGACAGTCTTTGTATGGCTCAAGCTGACCATATGTTGACAGTCTTTATATAGCTCAAGCTGACCATACATTGACAGTCTTTGTATAACTCAAGCTGACAAGACATCACCAAAGTTTGTCTCTTGGTCACTTGGACTTGCTAGTTTAAGTTGACAATGCACTAACAATACTGCTGTTTGAAGCTGAGAGAAATGTGACAAGACATCAAGATACAAAAAAAAAAACAATAAATCTATCAATAGATTCCTGATCATAGTTTTCTCTGAATCTTATTCTGAATTATGTCCACATTACGATATACAACTATCAAAAGTAAATAATTGGTACAAATATTTGTCTCTGATTGTGGTGGAAGGTGTAATTGTTTCGACAATGCAACGAGCAGGATTTTGTCTGAGAGGCAATTATCAATAATTTCATCATTTAGCCTTGTAATTACTGACAAGATGACACACTATAGGTGTTTACTGTGATGGGCAGGATACCTCGACCAGCACTGCAGTCGCTTATACACACTGCTGCTATTATTCCAGCAAATCAGCAGAATCGAGAATTCTAATTGGTGACAGGATGATTCGAGTGTTTTATCATGAAAAAAATCTCAACTCAATTATAAGCAGATATTTCACTGTGAAAGACATATGAAAAACATTACAATCAATTTAACACCCACTTGAAAATGTTATTGTTGGTCGTTGAGGCCGACTTACAGACATAATCTGGTTTGATTCTTACATTGTTGTTATTGTATTGTGTATTATAGGTCTTTTTTTTTAATTGTCAGTTAAATTTGAGATATCAATAAGGTACCGGTAGTTATAATACAAAATGAAATGTTCCATGTTTTCTGTCATTACTCTTTTATATCACAATTACAAGTGTGCATAAGGATTCTAGCCCCATGAAGACCTTGACATCTTATGGAAACTTTGATGACTTCTTCCCAAGAGGCCCAGGGTCATGATATTGGGCCAGTAGCATGTTGGAATGAAGGGCTTCCAAGTTTGTTCAAATAAATGACTCTGACCTTTTTTCAAGGTCACAGGGGTCAAATGTGTTGTATTCTGTAAATGGTTTCTACTCAATAACCAAGAGGCCCAGGGTCATAATATTGGGTCATTAGCATGCTGGAATGAAAGGCTACCAGGTTTGTTCAAATGAATGACCTTGGTCTACATGTTCTTTCAAGGTCACAGAGGTTAAATCTTTAAGTGACGTCTCCATAACCAAGAGGTTAAGGGTAATTAGTATTGGGCCAGTACTGCTATACCTTGATGCCATATGAACTATCAATACCAATGTATTAGACAACACATTCGTACTTGTTGACCTTATATATAAAAGCATCATGGTCCAGCTGTCAAAATTTGAAATGTGGGCTGTTTTAATGAATACTTTGACAAGATTGTTAATGGGAAAATATGACACGTTATTTGTATACCTGGGTATCCAGAAATTGATCAATATATTGAATTCTATCAGCTACCTTGTAGATGGTCATCTTAACATACAAAAATACAAGTTGTTGTTACTGTGGGTTTAACGCCCCTCTGTCTCATTAGGCTATCGATTGCTTGGCAGTTATTAGTTTGGCAAATATTGGCAGGCTAATAAATAAACGCAGTATTTCATTAGAAAAGACTGACGTAGTCTATGTCTATACCATCGGACATTTGTTGATAAGTTAATGACATATGTTTTAGTACTATATATTTAGAGTAGCAAATAGAAGAATCCATTCGATGTCCTTGTCAGCAAATTCACTTGTAACATTGAAACAATCTTTATATAATCCAACAAAGCATGAGAAACTCAAAAATAAAAACTGAGTAACATAAGGATTGTAATGGTTCCCATTAAGTAACATAGAGGTATAATGGTTCCCATTAAGTAACATAGAGGTATAATGGTTCCCATAGAGTAACACGAGGGTTGTAATGGTTCCCATAGAGTAACTTGAGGGTAGTAATGGTTCCCATAGAGTAACACAAAGGTAGTAATGGTTCCCATAGAGTAACACGAGGGTTGTAATGGTTCCCATAGAGTAACTTGAGGGTAGTAATGGTTCCCATAGAGTAACTTGAGGGTAGTAATGGTTCCCATAGAGTAACTTGAGAGATGTAATGGTTCCAATTAAGTAACACAAAGGTAGTAACGGTTCCCATATAGTAATTGGAAGGTTGTAATGGTTCCCATAGAGTAACTTTAGAGATGTAATGGTTCTCCTGGAGTAACACAAGGGTTGTAATGGTTCTCATGGAGTAACACAAGGGTTGTTATGGTTACCATTGAGTAACACAGGGGTTGCAATGGTTACCATTGAGTAACATGAGGGTTGTAATGGTTACCATTGAGTAACATGATGGTTCTAATGGTAACCATTGAGTAACACGAGGGTTGTAATGGTTACCATTGAGTAACACGAGGGTTTTAATGGTTACCATTGAGTAACACGAGGGTTGTAACGGTTCCCATTGAGTAACACCAGGGTTGTAATGGTTCCCATTGAGTAACGTGATGGTTCTAATGGTTACCATTGAGTAACATGAGGGTTGTAATGGTTACCATTGAGTAACACGAGGGTTGTAATGGTTACCATTGAGTAACAAGATGGTTCTAATGGTTACCATTGAGTAACATGATGGTTCTAATGGTTACCATTTAATGACACGAGAGTTGTAATGGTTACCATTGAGTAACACGAGGGTTGTAACGGTTACCATTGAGTAACACGAGGGTTGTAACGGTTACCATTTAGTAACACGAGGGTTGTAAGGGTTACCATTGAGTAACACAAAGGTTGTAATGGTTCCCATGGAGTAACACGAGGGTTGTAATGGTTACCATTTAGTAACACGAGGGTTGTAATGGTTGTCATGGAGTAACACAAGGGTTGTAATGGTTACCGTTGAGTTACACGAGGGTTGTAAGGGTTACCATTGAGTAACACGAGGGTTGTAAGGGTTACCATTGAGTAACACGAGGGTTGTAAGGGTTACCATTGAGTAACACGAGGGTTGTAAGGGTTACCATTGAGTAACACGAGGGTTGTAACGGTTACCATTGAGTAACACGAGGGTTGTAACGGTTACCATTGAGTAACACGAGGGTTGTAATGGTTACCATTGAGTAACACGAGGGTTGTAACGGTTACCATTGAGTAACACGAGGGTTGTAACGGTTACCATTTAATGACACAAGAGTTGTAATGACTATGTCACTTAAATCTGAGTGTTTTGTAAGGGTACAATTGGTGACGTCACTTTAATCTGAGTGATTTGTAAAGGTACAATTGGTGACGTCACTTTAATCTGAGTGATTGGTAAGAGTACAATTGGTGACCATGTCACTTTAATCTGAGTGATTGGTAAAGGTACAATTGGTGACCTTGTCACTTTAATCTGAGTGATTGGTAAGAGTACAATTGGTGACCATGTCACTTTAATCTGAGTGATTGGTAAGAGTACAATTGGTGACCATGTCACTTTAACCTGAGTGAATTGTAAGGGTACAATTGGTGACCATGTCACTTTAATCTGAGTGATTGGTAAGGGTATTATTAGTGACCATGTCACTTTAATCTGAGTGATTTGTAAGGGTACAATTGGTGACCATGTCACTTTAATCTGAGTGATTGGTAAGAGTACAATTGGTGACCATGTCACTTTAATCTGAGTGATTGGTAAGGGTATAATTAGTGACCATGTCACTTTAATCTGAGTGAATTGTAGGGTAAAGTGTGGATAGGGAGGTACAATAAAGTCATGCAGAATACATAGAAAATAAAACAGCAATTCAGGACAGGAAATGTTGTCTGGCTCCTTTTATGATCATCTTTTTAATAAGAGACAGTTTTCCTCGGAATTTAGACCTGATGTAAAAAGAGGCTAATTACCATAAAGTTAAAACATTTTTACAATTAATTTTGTCTTGACTCTGTTCTTAATGAACCATTTTGCAAGCAGCTTTTGGTTTCTATTTAGACAGTAAGAATAAAAAAAATGTAGAATTTGATGGAGTATTTTTAGCGGTAATCTTTATGTCTCTGATCTATTCACCAGTCTCCTCTCCGTGTCTATACAACGGTCCATCAGACTTAAAATATCTAATGATGGCGACATGCGTTGACCATCTTCCATCAATAGATCAATCAAATTCCTCCTGATCTGGACAGCCGTTGGACACTGTGAATTGTACAGGCTGATCCACGGAGACTAATTCATTCATTATTCCGAGTTGTATTGAGTAGTCAGCCCATCTCTATGTGCCTGTAAGGCTGGTCATCAGACAGACCACAGGTCAATACACTGACCATCCAAATCAGGAATTAGCTAAATTGCAGAATTGCCCCTATACTTCTGTACCCAAATCCTTTACGTGAGGCAGCTGTCCGGCAGTTTTCCAAGTCCTACTATTTAAGGTATACTGCTGGCTTTAGGTTCAGCAGCAAAGTCTGTTATTCATCTGTAAACTTTGCTCTCATGCAACTGCTCATTTAAAGTTTACAGTGAGTTTAAATTGTAGATTTGAAACTGACAATGAGATGATCCAGAATTAAAGATTTTAGTTCACAATGATGAGTTATTAGAGCTTGAGTAATGGAGAGCTTGAGTATTGGAGAGCTTGGGTATTGGAGAGCTTGGGTATTGGAGAGCTTGGGTATTGGAGAGCTTTAGTAATGGAGGGCTTGAGTATTGGAGAGCTTGGGTATTGGAGAGCTTGAGTATTGGAGAGCTTGGGTATTGGAGAGCTTGAGTATTGGAGAGCTTGAGTATTGGAGAGCTTGAGAAATGGAGAGCTTGAGTATTTGAGAGCTTGAGTATTGAAGAGCTTGAGTAATGGAGAGCTTGAGTATTTGAGAGCTTGAGTATTGAAGAGCTTGAGTAATGGAGAGCTTGAGTGTTTGAGAGCTTGAGTGTTTGAGAGCTTGAGTGTTTGAGAGCTTGAGTGTTTGAGAGCTTTAGTAATGGACAGCTTGAGTAAGTGATATATATTGTTTGAACTTGACAGTGTGGTCTTGTAGAGATCTATAAATATCAGGGGATAGCTACTTGTCACCAAGTCAGATTGTATGATGAATTAAAGTCATTTTTTGGAATGACATCTTTGCACTAGCTATTTTTATAACATCGACCTTTAATGTTCCTATGTTTTTGAAATAGCAAATTGAGTAGATTTAATTTAGAATAGATAAAAGTTGATTTAATATTGTATAACAGAGGAATTTTAGGATAGATAAAGGTTGATTTAGTATTGTATAACAGAGGAATTTTAGGATAGATAAAGGTTGATTTAATATTGTATAACAGGAATTTTAGGATAGATAAAGGTTGATTTAGTATTGTATAACAGAGGAATTTTAGGATAGATAAAGGTTGATTTAATATTGTATAACAGGAATTTTAGGATAGATAAAGGTTGATTTAATATTGTATAACAGAGGAATTTTAGGATAGATAAAGGTTGATTTAGTATTGTATAACAGGAATTTTAGGATAGATAAAGGTTGATTTAATATTGTATAACAGAGGAATTTTAGGATAGATAAAGGTTGATTTAGTATTGTATAACAGAGGAATTTAAAGCAACCCTGACTGAATGAGTCTTGATATTTCTTAAATTTCTTTTTGGCGATGATTATGTCTGTAAATATATTTGAAATGTGGCTATGTGTTTTTCTAATTTAGGAAACGTTTAGTGTAACACAGTTATATATGTAAATAGCAGGGTGACATGCAACAGCAATGCAAAAGAACAAAAGATTTTATGAGATTTTTAAAAAAATTGATTTATTTGCATTACAAAATATTCTCTGTTAAATTGTTTAAATGAAATAACAAAACATTTTTTAAAGAGTAAACAAAACCGGCCCCAATAATTTTGTTGATGGTTTTCCTCTGCCTAATGGTGATAGATCAGGGAACGGTATGCCATTAAAAACACGGCTGTTTAATGAGGCACCATGTGTCAAACACCAGCCCCACCCCGTCCTGACATATTCACTTCGTCAAGAACACCATTTAAATATTCAGGATTTATAGATTATAATAAAATGGTATATATCAAGGGGTTTCTGTTAGGGTTATAGGGGGTTTCTGTTAGGGTTATAGGGGTTTCTGTTAGGGTTATAAGGGGTTTCTGTTAGGGTTATAAGAGGTTTCTGTTAGGGTTATAAGAGGTTTCTGTTAGGGTTATAAGGGGTTTCTGTTAGGGTTATAAGGGGTTTCTGTTAGGGTTATAAGGGGTTTCTGTTAGGGTTATAGGGGGTTTCTGTTAGGGTTATAAGGGGTTTCTGTTAGGGTTATAAGGGGTTTCCTGTTAGGGTTATAATGGGTTTCTGTTACGGTTATAAGGGGTTTCTGTTAGGGTTATAGGGAGTTTCTGTTAGGGTTATAGGTGGTTTCTGTTAGGGTTATAAGAGGTTTCTGTTAGGGTTATAAGGGGTTTCTGTTAGGGTTATAAGGGGTTTCTGTAAGGGTTATAGGGGGTTTCTGTTATGGTTATAAGGGGTTTCTGTTATGGTTATAAGGGGTTTCTGTTAGGGTTATAAGGGGTTTCTGTTAGGGTTATAAGAGGTTTCTGTTAGGGTTATAAGGGGTTTCTGTTAGGGTTATAAGGGGTTTCTGTTAGGGTTATAAGGGGTTTCTGTTAGGGTTATAAGGGGTTTCTGTTAGGGTTATAAGGGGTTTCTGTTAGGGTTATAGGGAGTTTCTGTTAGGGTTATAGGGGGTTTCTGTTAGGGTTATAGGGGGTTTCTGTTAGGGTTATAAGGGGTTTCTGTTAGGGTTATGTAGTAGACTACTGTCCTCTCCAAGTGTATATAACCACCCTCGTCTGTTTACAGAAGAGACTCTGATTGGTTGAATAAGACAAATGCAATTCATGAAGGATTCTTAATATAGTTCTGGCTTGATAAAATACAAAATATTCCCCAGCTTCTGTATTTATCAGATAAAAATCTATATATAAGTAATTCATTAATGATATTGTCACTCATTGGAAAATGAATAATTCTATTTCCTTGTCCACAGGAAGTTCATTATACTAGGACAAATGAGTCATCCTTGACCTTGGCCTAGAAGAACAGGTCAGCAATTTGATCAGTATAACCATATTGTGATGAAGCATTATGTCAATATAGAACTCCAGCTAAGCCAGGACATCAAGCAGCGAAAAAAACAAAGCTGACCTCACCCAGTCAACGCAGGCAATATCAAAGACAATAGACAGACAATATCAAAGACAACAGACAGACAATATCAAAGACAACAGACAGACAATATCAAAGACAACAGACAGACAGTATCAAAGACAACAGACAGACAATATCAAAGACAACAGACAGACAATATCAAAGACAACAGACAGACAATATCAAAGACAACAGACAGACAATACTAAGACACATGAAACAGACAAGACAAATACAAGATGCAGCAGACACACAAAATTAAGATGAATCAGGCAGACAGACATAATCAGGCTGCTGCAGATGGACAAAACCAAGAAACAGCAGACAGACAAAACCAATATAAAGCAGGCAGACAGACAGAAACAAAGATGCGCAGATATAAAATAAAGAAGCAGCAGACAGACAGACAAAATCAGACCACAGCAGACAGACAGACAGACAAAATCAAGAGGCGACAGACAAAACCAATAGACGGACAGACAAAATCAAGACATGTTGGTATATCAGGAAAAAAATACTGTAATTGATTCCAGGAAAAGAAAGTGTAACTAGAGTTAAGAAAACTTTATTTTTGGTGAAGTTTTATATGTCAAAGGTCACAGTTTCTGTAAGGTCATGGTCATGGTGACTAATTAAAAATAGACTTCTCTGACATTGATAAACATTTCTGTCTTTACAAATAGCTCTTAGCTTTGTTAGATAATTGATCCATAATTACAAGACAATCTCACTTAAACAGACTTAGTCAATATAAAGCTTTCTTTTTTTTCAATGAAGAAAAAAATGTGAAAGCTATTAAGCAAACAGTTCACAATTAATGTTTGAGATTGATTTGATACATTATACGCCTATAAGGGACCGGAACACTGTTTTGACATAGATCTCTGAAATTTTACACCGAAATTCTCAGTGCCGTTAATATGATAACCATATGGAATGGATAAATTGAATGATAATGATGCAGTCTCTGTCAAACTATCGAAATCAGCTCGCCTGAAATGGAGGTAGTTAATTCACATTGATAAGTTCGTGTCTGTGGCACATGTAGTGGCAGAGATACTGATGAAAGCTGTGATCTCTAGTAGTCGAAGGCATTGCGGCCAGCGCGCCTCTATAGCTATTGGTGGATAGAATTCAATTATTTCTGTGATCTAAGCAGTATACATATACCAACAATCCACATCAAATGGGGAAAGATATGTTTCTGCTTTTAAAGGTTAGGAATGTGATAGGCTGTCATATCTATCGAGCAATAAATCTAAATGAAAAACAATAGAAGGGGGTTTATGATTTTACCCCATTTAACTTTTGAACTAAAAAAATGGTAAGAATTACATTTTTTGTATTGAAATGGAGGAGAAAACTGATTATGGGAAGGTCTTTGTGTTAAAGGTGATGGGATGAGCTAGATCTAATTACATATTGGCCGATATATAAATGTTATTTCCATCGATATATATGATTACATAATGCTTTAGCTGTATCTGAATATATTGAATGAATAAAAACCATAGAATTTTTAAGTGTAACTGGATTTCGTAAGTTATAACAGGGAGCAGTTTGTCCCCGTTTACACCTGGATCCCTCCATAAGATTTCATGCTCCATCACCACAGCAGATTACAATCACAAAGTATTGTTCTCTTGGTTCTAAAAGGTATATTTCTTGGTCAAACATATTGATCATACTTGAGCATTATACATATATATTATATTACTTAGTTATAATTATACTATTTCATGCTATAAAATTTGAAAAAGAAAATATTTTCATTTCCTAGTATTTGAAAATCAAATTATTCTGAAATTGCAACTGACAATGCTTCAGGCTGACTGTGCTAAGTGTATCCTGTACAGTCACTTGACACCTGGGATTTCACAATCAGCACTGTTGATTTCCTTCAGTGAACTTTGACCCTAGGTGATTTCTACATAATGTCTGTCATTGATGTCAGGTGAAAGGAAACACTTGAGTCCTCGTGAGCTTTTAACTCCTCAGGGTACATCAACTTACATTTTTTTGTCATTCCCTGATTCAAAATAAAAAATTTATTGTTTGATTTAAAGTACGTCTCTGATAACAAGCTCCTTATACAGGCCAGCCACCCAACTAGTTTGTTGTGAGGACAAGTTACAGATTCTCCAATGACATCAGGATCATTTTATTTTACTGGACTACCGGTCACTGTATCACCAGCAGCTGGCCATATGGTTTTATAAGGACATAATTAAAACTTATGTTCCATTTACTGACACAATTGTTTGATAACAAAAATAATAGTCATGCGTTCCAAATTTCGCCAGGTTTTTTATTTTAAAGGAAATTGTAATTTTCTTTTTTATAACTTTCATGATCAAATTGATACAAAAAGACTACAATTCTGTACAATAGAAAACCATGTAATGTCTTGTGTTGATATTGACTATAATTAAGCGTAGTTAGACCAGGTATAGATGGTCCTCCTGTCCTATATTGACTATAATTAAGCGTAGTTAGACCAGGTATATATGGTCCTCCTGTCCAGTATTGACTATAATTAACCGTAGTTAGACCAGGTGTATATGGTCCTCCTGTCCAGTATTGACTATAATTAACCGTAGTTAGACCAGGTATATATGGTCCTCCTGTCCTATATTGACTATAATTAACCGTAGTTAGACCAGGTGTATATGGTCCTCCTGTCCTATATTGACTATAATTAACCGTAGTTAGACCAGGTGTATATATGGTCCTCCTGTCCAGTATTGACTATAATTAACCGTAGTTAGACCAGGTATATATGGTCCTCCTGTCCTATATTGACTATAATTAACCGTAGTTAGACCAGGTGTATATGGTCCTCCTGTCCTATATTGACTATAATTAACCGTAGTTAGACCAGGTATATATGGTCCTCCTGTCCAGTATTGACTATAATTAAGCGTAGTTAGACCAGGTATATATGGTCCTCCTGTCCAGTATTGACTATAATTAACCGTAGTTAGACCAGGTGTATATGGTCCTCCTGTCCTATATTGACTATAATTAACCGTAGTTAGACCAGGTATATATGGTCCTCCTGTCCTATATTGACTATAATTAACCGTAGTTAGACCAGGTATATATGGTCCTCCTGTCCTGTATTGATCTGTAATACTTGACTGACCACATGTAGTAAGCAATAGTGAGCAATGAACAAGGCTATATTTGGTATTGACCATTCCCGCATGCTTTTAATTCAGATGATTTTACTTGTGTAGAAGCCATGCGTTTGTAGGATTTGATGGTTTTCCTGGTCCATTATTCCAGATTGATGTTATACCCTGAGATCCAGTTTACACTACCCATGCCGATTATAAGTGGCTGGAAGCCTGGGGGTCCGAGCTCCGAGCTCAACCAGATGTCATTGCTTCTATAATTACATTGCATGCACTTCAGGTCACATTGATTGGCGAACACCGAATTTATTTAGTAATTTAGAAAAAATTTAAGGAAACAAAATTAGTCCACGTGTGTGCATAATTTTATACGGATACCATGCAATATTGGGTAACAGTGATCACTGATCTTTGCCGATAGCAACTTGACAGTGCCAATCTTCATTTCCTGGCAAAGTTATGGGAAAATGAATAAAATTATTTGGATTTTAATACAATTATCTAATTATGTATTAATTTCGTTTTTGGTATTTCTTTTTTTGTGTTTTCTTTCAAATCTGAAGATTATTAATTTCTGAAATGTTTAAGTAAAACATCAGATTGAACAATGTTTTTTTTTTATTCTTTATTCCTTTTTTCATCTTAATTTTGAAAACCAAAATGTTTTCCTTTAGCTCTAATTGAAGGCATAACATAAAAAGATGCATTTAACGATTTTTTTTTCAGTAATTATTGGTTGGTAAAGTAAGGAAGGAGAATACTATAATAATCTTGTCGTAAATGTATAAACGGATAAAAAATATGTTCATAGCTCCAATAATATTCTTCATATCACACTTTCATGATGAACATGATAGAATATTTGATGAGGACATGCAATAAAAGCGAGTGAGTGCCGCGTGCTGCGTCGTGTCGGAATCGCCATAAACAGCCATGGTAAGCCCATCATGTCCTATATGTAGCCTGGAACCTTTTCTCTTTTTCATGAATCCTAAAAATATCCATATACAAATTTGATGTTTCTGTATTCTACGTCAACCATATAAAATCTAAATGCATTGCTGTGTGGATATTTCACACAAGAAATGACAAAATTATGATGGAGCACACAAAGTCTAGTAATGAGGTGTGAAAGTGTTCATGAGGGTGGTTGTTAACACTGTGGCTTAAGGAGCATAGTAGACGCTTACCGATACAATTTCTCCCTTTTCTGTTAAACAGAGAGGCTTGATTTCACTGATTCCCCAGTGTAAGAAGGTGTAGTGGTACGGGAGGTAGTATATTGTATTCCTGTCATCATTTGTACGTTCGTTACCTTATATCCTGCTTTTTGTATTTCTCTCACATGTTGGTAGCCGCTTTAATACTCTATGTATTGATCGTCAATACATAACCCCAGCGACAACGCTAGTATCTGCTGTCGCTCTCAATGTGACAACAACAGGGTTTTCTTTCCGTAGTCAAACATACATGCCACCCTTGACTGAGACGGCACGTGGCCCACGTCTACCCCTAACCGACAACGCCCCACTACATTAGTGACTTAAAAACATACACAATACCAAAGACACCAGATACTGTTACTAACAAATAATAAATGAAATTAAAAGCTTCAACGATTAACTGAACCCACTCATTGATTCATCAAGATTCACGATAAGATCATTCCATTGCTACGAACGTCGAATGTGAGTCACATTGTCTCACTCCGATCCATTCAGTGACTCCAGTGGATGGATGCAGGCTTAACACAAAGACCGCTCACTGGCAATATACAAGTAGTTTTAGTACAGAAGAATAGTGGACTGATATTTGACTTTACCTAATAAGGGTTTATATTGGTATAGGACTGGTGTGTGTTTGGACGCACTATCTGTTGTTCTCACTGATCGCCTGGACCAAAGGTGTATTGGGATGTTAGCTTGGTAATGAAGTGTGATGAATTTTTTATACCTTGACACAACAGGAAGAGGCTGACATAGGATCTTCGGCGCAGAATTAATGAAGTACAGCCTGATGCTGTTTGAATAATTCCTGTATTTGTGTGTTTGAGAATTTTCCAGGGGAGTCTATTACAAGAGACATTTCATTGCGTCCTGTCCTCATCAGGACCATTTTCTCTCCCATTTCAGAGGAGCCGAGTTTGAATGGGTGCGAATCATCCGTGACCTACTATTATCATTTGTCCCACCCCCTCTGGCTACCACATCCAATGGTGGTGTTGTGTGTGTATTCATCTGTGTGTATAGTTTGTCCATTGAACACATAGTGGTAAAACAGTGGTTAATTCTCTGGACAGAAACACTTGACTGGAACTGTAGTGAATACCAACACTCATCCATGATTAGGATTATGATGTAATGCAATTATTTCCAACAAATTGTTCTCATTGCCATCTTGTTTTTGGACTGGTCTACCTGGAACTTATATGCGGATATTGAATGTGAATCTGGTCACGTAGTACATCATTAATTAAAGATCAAAATGTAATTTCAATTAAATTCTTACCAGAATATTTTTCTTTCCATTCTATGTGGACGAGCAGACGTTGATCTGAGATTTGAGATGTGTGATCATCTAGTGGAGTTGATCAGCTGCCGTAATACGGGATGAGGAGTAAAATGTGGAAAATCGTTGAATTCTGGGATGTACTGCTATGGAGTTGGATATTTATCACTACTCTAGCAGGTAAGATATTTTGAACTTTTTATACATTATTTTCAGGTGTCTTTTGCAGGTACAAAGATGTCCTATTTGGGAATCGGAGTTACCATAAATAAATTTCCAGCTGGAAATGGGAACAGAAACTTCGAATAATTCAGTATTACAAAAAAAATAATACAGTATAAAAAAAAGGTATAAGGTGCTATAAATAAAAAATTATACAGTATAATAAAAAGCAATAATATACTATAAAAAATGAATAAACAAAGGAAAACAGGCAATATGGTGTTCTAATATTGGTACGATCTTAAGTGGGTTTGCTATATCCAACTGTATGCAGAATTTCCACTTCCTTGTGTAACTAAAAATTCTAGTGAGGAATCATGTAGAAGGAAATTTTGATACATTTTGTATTATCAGTACTTCATCTTAAGTGGGTTTGCTATATGATCAACTCTATGCAGAATTTCCACTTCCTTGTGTAACTAAAAATTCTAGTGAGGAATCGTGTAGAAGGAAATTTTGATACATTTTGTATTATCAGTACTTCAGATTGATTAATATTTTCAAAAAGATAGTTGCTTTTGATATTGTTATAAGTATATACTGTAGAAATAAGTTTTAACAGACAGAGAGTTTTGATATTGTTATAAGTATATACTGTAGAAATAGGTTTTAACAGACAGAGAGTTTTGATATTGTTATAAGTATATACTGTAGAAATAGGTTTTAACAGACAGAGAGTTTTGATATTGTTATAAGTATACTGCAGAAATAGGTTTTAACAGACAGAGTTTTGATATTGTTATAAGTATATACTGCAGAAATAAGTTTTAACAGACAGAGAGTTTTGATATTGTTATAAGTATACTGCAGAAACAAGTTTTAACAGACAGAGAGTTTTGATATTGTTATAAGTATATACTGCAGAAATAAGTTTTAACAGACAGAGAGTTTTGATATTGTTATAAGTATACTGCAGAAATAGGTTTTAACAGACAGAGAGTTTTGATATTGTTATAAGTATATACTGTAGAAATAGGTTTTAACAGACAGAGAGTTTTGATATTGTTATAAGTATATACTGTAGAAATAGGTTTTAACAGACAGAGAGTTTTGATATTGTTATAAGTATACTGCAGAAACAAGTTTTAACAGACAGAGAGTTTTGATATTGTTATAAGTATACTGCAGAAACAAGTTTTAACAGACAGAGAGTTTTGATATTGTTATAAGTATATACTGTAGAAATAGGTTTTAACAGACAGAGAGTTTTGATATTGTTATAAGTATATACTGTAGAAATAGGTTTTAACAGACAGAGAGTTTTGATATTGTTATAAGTATATACTGTAGAAATAGGTTTTAACAGACAGAGAGTTTTGATATTGTTATAAGTATACTGTAGAAATAGGTTTTAACAGACAGAGAGTTTTGATATTGTTATAAGTATATACTGTAGAAATAGGTTTTAACAGACAGAGAGTTTTGATATTGTTATAAGTATACTGCAGAAACAAGGTTTTAACAGACAGAGAGTTTTGATATTGTTATAAGTATATACTGCAGAAATAGGTTTTAACAGACAGAGAGTTTTGATATTGTTATAAGTATATACTGCAGAAACAAGTTTTAACTGACAGAGAGTTTTGATATTGTTATAAGTATACTGCAGAAACAAGTTTTAACAGACAGAGAGTTTTGATATTGTTATAAGTATATACTGCAGAAACAAGTTTTAACTGACAGAGAGTTTTGATATTGTTATAAGTATATACTGCAGAAACAAGTTTTAACAGACAGAGAGTTTTGATATTGTTATAAGTATATACTGCAGAAACAAGTTTTAACAGACAGAGAGTTTTGATATTGTTATAAGTATATACTGTAGAAATAGGTTTTAACAGACTGAGAGTTTTGATATTGTTATAAGTATATACTGTAGAAATAGGTTTTAACAGACAGAGAGTTTTGATATTGTTATAAGTATATACTGTAGAAACAGGTTTTAACAGACAGAGAGTTTTGATATTGTTATAAGTATATACTGCAGAAATAAGTTTTAACAGACAGAGAGTTTTGATATTGTTATAAGTATACTGTAGAAATAGGTTTTAACAGACAGAGAGTTTTGGATTTCAGAAAAAATATGATACATGAAAACATAAAAATTAGAAAATTAAAAGATACATCATTTATTCAATGGAATTTGATGTCAATCTAAAGAAGCCTTTTTCCTAAGACTGGTTATTCCACTGTTATCTTCATCAAGCAAGTCTAAACTCCTACCACGTTAAAAATACCAACTGATATCATACCAATATATTCACCCATCGGGACATGCAGATCTGTCTTTGAGAACATAATTCCACTTCTGGGTTTTCCTGGCGTATCAGGGCCCTTCAGTATCAGCTATCTAGCTGTTGTAGTTCTTCATTCAAGCAAAGGAATCAACACTTCATATATCCACGGAAATGTGAACTTGTCGGGAATTCAATGTAGTGTTCTGTGTTAAAACGTCACATTGTAGCTGACAGCATGGAAACAATCAGGTCCAATAGAGGAAAAATACTGAATATCAAAGATCCTTTTCTATTAGTAATTAATGATTAGTAATGTTCCAAACATATCAACATTTTGAATTGTGACAAATTGAAATATCTGATATGGGACTAATGATGCCATTTGGATATAAAAGAAATACACACTTTGATAAACGCTAGTTATCACAGGCTTCATAATACATGAAAATGCAAACAAAAAAATATAGTTGACATTTGTATGGCTATATAAATACCACATTAGGTTAGCATTAGTTATATAGATACCACATTAGGTTAGCATTAGTTATATAAATACCACATTAGGTTAACATTAGTTTATAGATACCACATTAGGTTAACATTAGTTATATAAATACCACATTAGGTTAACATTAGTTATATAAATACCACATTAGGATAACATTAGTTATATAGATACCACATTAGGTTAACATTAGTTATATAGATACCACATTAGGTTAACATTAGTTATATAGATACCACATTAGGTTAACATTAGTTATATAAATACCACATTAGGTTATCATTAGTTATATAGATACCACATTAGTATAGATTGAGGTTTTTAAGGAGTAATTGCTTTGTAATGATCAAGTGTCTGCTTCAAGGTACAGGTTGTGGTTAGGGAGTTAGTTCATTACAACTGTACTAAAGACTGAGAAGTTACTACTATCATTAGGGAGTTAGTTCATTACAACTGTACTAAAGACTGAGAAGTTACTAGGGAGTTAGTTCATTACAACTGTACTAAAGACTGAGAAGTTACTACTATAATTAGGGAGTTAGTTCATTACAACTGTACTAAAGACTGAGAAGTTACTACTATCATTAGGGAGTTAGTTCATTACAACTGTACTAAAGACTGAGAAGTTACTACTATCATTAGGGAGTTAGTTCATTACAACTGTACTAAAGACTGAGAAGTTACTACTATCATTAGGGAGTTAGTTCATTACAACTGTACTAAAGACTGAGAAGTTACTAGGGAGTTAGCTCATTACAACTGTACTAAAGACTGAGAAGTTACTACTATCATTAGGGAGTTAGTTCATTACAACTGTACTAAAGGTTGAGAAGTTACTAAAGACTGAGAAGTTACTACTATCATTAGGGAGTTAGTTCATTACAACTGTACTAAAGACCGAGAAGTTACTACTATCATTAGGGAGTTAGTTCATTACAACTGTACTAAAGACTGAGAAGTTACTACTATCATTAGGGAGTTAGTTCATTACAACTGTACTAAAGACTGAGAAGTTACTACTATCATTAGGGAGTTAGTTCATTACAACTGTACTAAAGACTGAGAAGTTACTACTATCATTAGGGAGTTAGTTCATTACAACTGTACTAAAGACTGAGAAGTTACTACTATAATTAGGGAGTTAGTTCATTACAACTGTACTAAAGACTGAGAAGTTACTACTATCATTAGGGAGTTAGTTCATTACAACTGTACTAAAGACTGAGAAGTTACTACTATCATTAGGGAGTTAGTTCATTACAACTGTACTAAAGACTGAGAAGTTACTACTATCATTAGGGAGTTAGTTCATTACAACTGTACTAAAGACTGAGAAGTTACTACTATCATTAGGGAGTTAGTTCATTACAACTGTACTAAAGACTGAGAAGTTACTACTATCATTAGGGAGTTAGTTCATTACAACTGTACTAAAGACTGAGAAGTTACTACTATCATTAGGGAGTTAGTTCATTACAACTGTACTAAAGACTGAGAAGTTACTACTATCATTAGGGAGCTCATTACAACTGTACTAAAGACTGAGAAGTTACTACTATCATTAGGGAGTTAGTTCATTACAACTGTACTAAAGACTGAGAAGTTACTACTATCATTAGGGAGTTAGTTCATTACAACTGTACTAAAGACCGAGAAGTTACTACTATAATTGGGGAGTTAGTTCATTACAACTGTACTAAAGACTGAGAAGTTACTACTATCATTAGGGAGTTAGTTCATTACAACTGTACTAAAGACTGAGAAGTTACTACTATCATTAGGGAGTTAGTTCATTACAACTGTACTAAAGACTGAGAAGTTACTACTATCATTAGGGAGTTAGTTCATTACAACTGTACTAAAGACTGAGAAGTTACTACTATCATTAGGGAGTTAGTTCATTACAACTGTACTAAAGACTGAGAAGTTACTACTATCATTAGGGAGTTAGTTCATTACAACTGTACTAAAGGTTGAGAAGTTACTATAAGATAACATGATATCGTCATTGGGCTGATGAATTATACATATTTCAGCTATAAATTGGAGCCAAACATTTTCTTCCATGTTTTCTACAGATTTTAATAGGGGTCCTATCCGTTGGGATTTTATCTTTGTGTAAACCTGGTATGGGTTGCTTGTTAGCAAGAAAGCAACTGAAAGGCCTTATTGTTTGGAGGCTTTGGATCGGAATTAAAATATTCCATGTCAGGATGACCTTGAAATATCTTTTTCAATGAAAACAATCTTAAATTGTTGGTAGTTTTGAAAATTCTTTTCTGTGACTGTTTGGAAAAATAAAATCCTCATTGT
Organism: Pecten maximus; assembly: GCF_902652985.1. Taxonomy (NCBI): domain Eukaryota; kingdom Metazoa; phylum Mollusca; class Bivalvia; order Pectinida; family Pectinidae; genus Pecten; species Pecten maximus. The sequence continues at coordinate 9,166,247 of NC_047021.1, forward strand.
TAGAATGACGTTGAAATGAAATTTTCTATGGAAAAAACTTTTCGGAATATATTTTATCATATTCACTGAATATAGATGATACAGCTATATGTGTTTTTGACACTGTGACTCCAGGGAACTCTATATTGTAGTGTATGCATTGTATACATTATGTATGATGCTGCTGTAATCCATGCATACATATATTGTTATACATGTACAAGTGATCCTTAGAATGTACAAATTTCATGTAGATTCCCATCAAGGAACACAATGAGATTGAGGATCAAATAAAAGAAAAATGGAAAAGGAGGGGGAGTTTTTAAAACAAAAGTCAAAGGGGAGGAGAGATCTTAGATATTTGTTCTTTGAGCTATAAAGACAGAGGAAAGTCGTCATTGAAAGGGTTGGAAAGGAGATTGACCTTAGCTATGAAAGTGCCTACTTTATGGATGTCGTCCAGCGCCCCTCCCTTCCTACTCAATGATCATCAATGGAGGTGATCATTTCGGAAGGTGGAGAAGAAAGATTATGGCTAAAGCTGCCTAATGGTTCAGGTGGCAAAACATACAATAGAGCTGGTCACTGAGTGGGCTGATAGGGATGGGGCAGTAATAGGGTTAATTGAACCTTGAAACATTTCAATGACATTTGTAACTATTGTGACTAGTCAAACATCCCTTGTAAGAGGACCATCATTGATGTAGAGGTTGATATAGTCACAATGGAAATGTCCCGTTATTGTTGAACCCTGGAATAATGTTATTTTACTCGATGCTGTAACATGTTTTAACAATTATGGAATACCATGCCTGGATGACTTTAAATAGACGAGATCTGTGCACTGAAGCGTGCACTGTACCGTTAGCTTTTACACCACCTCCGAATGGGAAAAAACACAATAATGTAATTGGAAAACAATTGTGTTATAAATAGCGTACCTAGGTAAATAGTTGTCAAAACATGACATCCTTTTCAATAATGGTGACATTTATCGCTAAATTTCCTGCCAGAATTCTGATAGAAAAATTAGTGGTTATTGCACAGCAATACATTGTACTTTGTCTGAACATGTTTCAATATGACTGTTAAAATCATTATTGGGAGAAATGAGACAGGTGTATATCTATATATATCTACATGACCAGAAGATATTGTTGGGCAGATGAGGAGAGATCAGCTGATGATCCTGTGGAGTTTGTCTGTAAAGCTATGTGTCACCAGAGCCTGGACAGACATATGTGTCATCGACTAATCTACAGGGAATACTTATCATCAGTGTAACAGACTGCTATTCCCTCCATAGTGGACATCAGCTCAACATAGTGTCCCTGTTATAAACAAACACAGCCTTGATACCATGTAACAGGAAAGTACTGGGACTCACACTCAGAACATCCCCACTCCTCAATTCATCAACCCAATGGTTAACATCACTATCCATAGAAGGGAAGGAAAAAATCCAACCAGACCTGGATTTGAACCTAGCACCTCTAGACTCTTAAGATCTCATCAGATGAGCTACCTGGCCTGAGTATGACCCAATTAATTGAATCATATGTGGTGATATATATTACACAGTTTTGAAAATGTATACAGATCCAAACATATACATAGTATGTCTAACTATACAGGTAGCTGATTAAAAAGGTATTGAGTCTGACCTGTGTGCATGACCACATGGGTTTTCAGTATACAAAAAAATTGTAGTTGATTTAATTTGTTTCACTATTGTTATAAGATAAAGAAAGTTTGTAAATTCATAGTTATATAGCTACAAAATGAAAATTTAAACATCATAGATTTATCTGAACAAATGTCAATCCCTTTAAAGCTTATATGGACAAGAAAATTGGCTTGGGAAGTAAGAGGGGTGTGGGGCAGTAGTCATAATGGAGTGTTAATTAGTATACCGCAGTCATCAAACACCAATCTGAAAAGTCAACATACATTCATTATGTTATATAATCCTAACTAGAATGCTAGATAATCTAATACTTGCCTCCATGTTAATTCTCTATAAGGACTATAGCCAAGTTGGGATACTTAAATTGGCATTAGATTTTGTTTTAATTTGCATAAATTTACAGCTAGTGGGTGCTCACTATCGGGACTCTATGGTCCTACAGTGCTTCTGTCTGTGTTGGTAATACAACATGATATATGACCCAAAAATTCTAAATTGATTTGACAATTTTATCTCTAAGCAGAAAATACCATTTTCTCTACACGAGAAAGACAATGCTGTGAATCCTGACGAGACAAACTAGGATGTTTTAATAGTTGCAACCATAACTCAAATTGCAACCATTCAAAAATGATTTAGAAAGAAATGAAACCGACCTTGGTTGGTCAGAGAAGCGTTAAAAACCAAGTGAATCACAATATCACAGTGACAGGGCTTGCTGAGAAAGGGTTACAGTTGATAATGAAAATGCTGGTTTCATCCAAGATAATTACAGTGTTCGACAAGAAAAATTTCCAAAGCAGCTGTCACATGCTCCACAATGCAGGCTTAAAGACAATACCATTGGCACTTCATTTTTTTCAAGCTTTTCTTCCAATGATTTTTTTGGCAACATCTTTTTTTTGAAAACTGTGACCCCATTGTTTTGTGGGTGATGAGAGATAAAATGGTTACTCCATTGAATTGTGGGTAATGAGAGGTAAGATATTCATCCCATTGAATTGTGGGTAATGAGAGGTAAGACATTCATCCCATTGAATTGTGGATAATGAGAGGTAAGATATTCATCCCAATTGAATTGTGGGTAGCAAGAGGCAAAACAAATTTGACCAATTGCATTGTGAGCCGAGACGTAAAAGATTCATCCCATTGGACACTAGCAAAAGGTAAAAGTTTTCCAATTGCTTTGTGGGTAATGAGAGCTAAGACATTCATCCTACTGAATTGTGGGTAATAGGAGCTAAGACATTCATCCTACTGAATTGTGGGTAATGCGAGCTAAGACATTCATCCTACTGAATTGTGGGTAATGGGAGCTAAGACATTCATCCTACTGAATTGTGGGTAATAGGAGCTAAGACATTCATCCTACTGAATTGTGGGTAATGCGAGCTAAGACATTCATCCTACTGAATTGTGGGTAATGCGAGCTAAGACATTCATCCTACTGAATTGTGGGTAATAGGAGCTAAAGCATTCATCCTACTGAATTGTGGGTAATGCGAGCTAAGACATTCATCCTACTGAATTGTGGGTATAGGTAAAAGTTGTCTGATTGTTTTTTGGATAATGAGAAATAGAACATTTAGACCCCATTGTAATGTGAGTAATGAGAGCCATAGATTTTTTGGTGTTTCAATGTGAATTGTTTAAAATTAATTGCACAATCAACATGTTCGAGATATATACATGTGTTTGGTCGTCAGAAAATCTATTTGTTATGGATATTGTGTCAATGGTTATACCATTATCAAGGATGTTAGAGGGATTTCTACCATAACCCTATCATCAACCTCCACTGAAGTTGTCTGGAGACAGCCGTTCTGGGGGATGGTCAGTCTACACTATTGACCAGCGACCAAAGTCTGTAAAGACTACTGTGACATATATCACATCTTTGTCTTTTCATTTACGTCACCTTGGAAAGATACTAGCTGCTTAATTCCTACAGACTCGACTTCGGCAGGAAATATCTCTTTAGCTCAATCCGCAGAATGTCAAAGTTGTAATCCAGAGATCTGGGTTTCATCTCTTGCAGAAATGGTGCCCTTCATTCCCTTAAAACAATAGATGCTTTATTCTTCACAAGTCTCCAGCAAGTATAAATTGTTACCTCTACTTATCAATAAATAATTAGTCTTTAAAATTGAATTTTAACATGAATAGATGCAAAACGTATATGATGTAGGGTTATGAGGACAAGATAGCAAAACTTGCAATGAAAATGGCGTCCCTCAGTGTTGTATATGTATGACTGACCATAACTTGATCTAACATTGGTCCTTAACTTAGCCCGCGGTAACATTGAACATCTAAACTTGGTAATTGAAACTCTTATGTCGGTTTGTTGAAGACACTTAATAAGAATAAAGTCTTGATTTGCATTGGGTATTGCTAAGTGCTATTACTGTTCTGATTGTTCTTATAATCTTGCTCCTGAAATTTAGTTGACCTGTTTTTTCTCTTATTTATTTGTTATAAAAAGATGTAGTCCATGTAGATCAAGAGAAACAAGTTTTTGGAGATAATTAAATTAAATTAAAAAAAAAAAATCATTAATGGTTTTATAAAAATTTTTTTTTATTCTTAATTTCAATTTTTTTAAAGAGAAATATAATAAATTACTTTAAAATAACTGTTTTAGGCTTACTCGATCCCTTTTAACTCTTAATGAAAATGCATATCATACTAAATGTTTGAGCAGAAAATTGAGTGTGAATCTTGTTAGAAGCTGCATGACCATCAGGAAATGTATCGATTAAGGAGTTTGCAAAAGATACTTTGATAAAGAGGTGAGCATTTTATCAGGAGTGAATGACGATCCTGACGCAGTGTTAAATCCATTTTAAATGGAACAATCTGAAATGTATGGAGTCCAAGTAGGAAATACAAGGTTGACAAGCTTAGAAGCTTAACATGGCTATACTCTCAAGTCAACATGCTGATGAGACCTGAAATGTATTTTAAGGAGAAACTGTCAATATGTAGCAAAGAAAGTCATTTCTGCTTGGAAGTTGATAGACAACAAGAAGGCTATGGTTTCCTAGTACGTTAGATTTGGACACATTGACAACTGACCTGTCCAGAGTTGAGTAGACATTCATGACAGCTCGGACAGTCTAACTAGCTAGTTAGTAAATCTTGTCAAGACCTCACTAGATTCACGGCCAGATTATTTCTTCTTCTTTTTTTATTGACCAATCACACAAGCATTGGAGCGACATTGATTTCACTGGACGTGATGCACTATAGAATTATTTTTCATCTCATAAAAAGAGAATTAAGTGTTCACTGATCCGTACATGCTGGACTGGTGGATATGACATCTGACATCGTGTGATCGTATAAAAATGGTGTTTTATCCAGTAGAGTTGACACACAAATACCTACAAGCTATAATCATGCAGCAGGCTTTACTCCACGCGCTCTTTCTTCAGAGCTACTGTAGCGGGCGGAAATGGCCATCAGGGTACATCAGTGGGGATGAGGTGTTATGAACCACACTCAATTGTTATTGATTTAATGGAATTTCTATCAGTTCATTTTCTGTAGGCATATGGCTGTAATTTACACTTATTCTTACTCAATAACAGTAATGATGGCTTATACCCTGGTACCATAGTATCTCATCATAGCAGTGGTGGCTTATAACACTGGTACCATAGACTTGTATCTCATCATAGCCATGGTGACCTATACCATAGACTTGTATCTCATCATAGCAGTGATGGTAACCTATACCATAGACTTGTATCTCATCATAGCCATGGTGACCTATACCATAGACTTGTATCTCATCATAGCCATGGTGACCTATACCATAGACTTGTATCTCATCATAGCCATGGTGACCTATACCATAGACTTGTATCTCATCATAGCCATGGTGACCTATACCATAGACTTGTATCACATCATAGCAGTGATGGCCTATACCATAGACTTGTATCTCACATCATAGCCATGGTGACCTATACCATAGACTTGTATCTCATCATAGCCATGGTGACCTATACCATAGACTTGTATCTCATCATAGCCATGGGTGACCTATACCATAGACTTGTATCTCATCATAGCAGTGATGGCCTATACCATAGACTTGTATCTCATCATAGCAGTGATGGCCTATACCATAGACTTGTATCTCATCGTAGCCATGGTGACCTATACCATAGACTTGTATCATATCATAGCCATGGTGACCTATACCATAGACTTGTATCTCATCATAGCAGTGATGGCCTATACCATAGACTTGTATCTCATCATAGCCATGGTGACCTATACCATAGACTTGTATCTCACATCATAGCCATGATGACCTATACCATAGACTTGTATCACATCATAGCCATGGTGACCTATACCATAGACTTGTATCACATCATAGCCATGGTGACCTATACCATAGACTTGTATCTCATCGTAGCCATGGTGACCTATACCATAGACTTGTATCACATCATAGCCATGGTGACCTATACCATAGACTTGTATCTCATCATAGCCATGGTGACCTATACCATAGACTTGTATCTCATCATAGCAGTGATGGCCTATACCATAGACTTGTATCTCATCATAGCCATGGTGACCTATACCATAGACTTGTATCTCACATCATAGCCATGGTGACCTATACCATAGACTTGTATCACATCATAGCCATGGTGACCTATACCATAGACTTGTATCTCATCATAGCAGTGATGGCCTATACCATAGACTTGTATCTCAACATAGCAGTGATGGCCTATACCATAGACTTGTATCTCATCATAGCCATGGTGACCTATACCATAGACTTGTATCTCACATCATAGCCATGGTGACCTATACCATAGACTTGTATCACATCATAGCCATGGTGGCTTATACCATAGACTTGTATCACATCATAGCCATGGGTGACCTATACCATAGACTTGTATCTCACATCATAGCCATGGTGACCTATACCATAGACTTGTATCTCACATCATAGCCATGGGTGACCTATACCATAGACTTGTATCTCACATCATAGCCATGGTGACCTATACCATAGACTTGTATCTCACATCATAGCCATGGGTGACCTATACCATAGACTTGTATCTCATCATAGCCATGGTGACCTATACCATAGACTTGTATCTCACATCATAGCCATGGTGACCTATACCATAGACTTGTATCACATCATAGCCATGGTGGCTTATACCATAGACTTGTATCACATCATAGCCATGGGTGACCTATACCATAGACTTGTATCTCACATCATAGCCATGGTGACCTATACCATAGACTTGTATCACATCATAGCCATGGGTGACCTATACCATAGACTTGTATCTCATCATAGCAGTGATGGCCTATACCATAGACTTGTATCTCATCATAGCCATGGGTGACCTATACCATAGACTTGTATCTCATCATAGCCATGGTGACCAATACCATAGACTTGTATCTCATCATAGCCATGGTGACCTATACCATAGACTTGTATCACATCATAGCCATGGTGACCTATACCATAGACTTGTATCTCATCATAGCAGTGATGGTCTATACCATAGACTTGTATCTCATCATAGCCATGGTGACCTATACCATAGAAATGTATCTCATCATAGCAGTGATGGCCTATACCATAGAAATGTATCTCATCATAGCCATGGTGACCTATACCATAGACTTGTATCTCATCATAGCCATGGTGGCTTTTACCATAGACTTGTATCTCATCATAGCAGTGATGGCCTATACCATAGACTTGTATCTCATCATAGCCATGGTGACCTATACCATAGACTTGTATCTCATCATAGCCATGGTGACCTATACCATAGACTTGTATCACATCATAGCCATGGTGACCTATACCATAGACTTGTATCTCATCATAGCAGTGATGGCCTATACCATAGACTTGTATCACATCATAGCCATGGTGACCTATACCATAGACTTGTATCTCATCATAGCAGTGATGGCCTATACCATAGACTTGTATCACATCATAGCCAGTGATGACCTATACCATAGACTTGTATCTCACATCATTAAGCCATGGTGACCTATATCATAGATTTGTATTTCACATCTTAAGGTGAATTAATTGACACATATGTAAATTTTTATTTTCAGATTTTAATTTATCATCAGACTTAGCTATTGGTAATTTAACTGATTCTCTATAGTTGTGACTTATGGCTATAGATGGAAAGGGCCTTTTGATTCCAATTTTTATCCTTGAATTTCATTTTACACATCATCAGATATTTTTTTAGGAATCTTTAGGGTTTTATTGTAAAAAGTGGTTATCAAGGTGTTAGGACGGTAAGCTGATTAAGAGACCTGTTAATGAAGCAGATGTAAAAATCTTATTCTGCTGTACAGTGATAAGCTAGGGGATAATTAGGTGGGAAATTCTTATTGAATGTCCCTGAGGAAAGCTAAACCATCATCAATTTATGGCATCTTGTATAATATAATAGCCAAAGGTTTTTTTTTATGGAGAACGATATCAGCACATTTTACATTTCTGGAGGATTTCTTTGAAGTTGAAATATGTAATGTTGAATATTATAAAGTATATCAGAACCTAGCTATAATGGCATCAGTGTGAACTCCAATGGAAATATCTTTAGATATTCAATGTATCTTTGTTAGTACAGTTTTTTTCATTATATGTACATGGTGTCTTTAATTAATGCATCAAAGATTAATATACCATATATGTGAAATATATATGACCTAAAACTGGTCATGACAATAGGAAAGTATGTGATCTAGGTATCAGAGATTGAATGTAGGTCATATGATTTAAATATAGGGTCTAAAGTCTTTCTCTGACCACCATCTTAATAGCAGTTGTAAAATGTTCTCTTTCAGATATAGATTTTCTCTGGAATTCAATATACTATTTATAAATCTGATTAAAGTGGTCGACACTCTCATACTCCCCTGTGAGGATAGCATATAGAAAATCACCTATACAGGAATAACTGCATGCAAAATTTTACTTAGAATTTGTTTTTCCTTCACAGAATCTCAAACCTTTAGACTTCTACTACAAGATTATTGTCTCTGGCAATAATTTGAATGGATTTTCAATCTAGTCTAACCGTGAATTGAATCAGATTTTTCATTTCAAGGCAAATAGAAGCCTGTCTATAGCAAATGACTGTAATTATCTGAGGTGATCGCCTGCATGTGGCCTGCCAGCCACTACCAGGTCTGTCGTAATGACAGGGAACACTAATGTAAGTCAGGACTACCATCTACTGATTACCACAAAGCAAAGTCACTACTATCATCTACCAATTACCACAATGTAAGTCATGACTACCATCTACCAATTACCACAATGTAAGTCATGACTACCATCTACCGATTACCACAATGTAAGTCATGAATACCATCTACCAATTACCACATTGTAAGTCACGAATACCATCTACAGATTACCATGATGTAAGTCATGACTTCCATCTACTGATTACCATGATGTAAGTCACGAATACCATCTACTGATTACCATTGTAAGTCACCAGTAACATTTACCAATTACAGACAAACATGATGTATGTTTCCATCTGGTATTAGTGTGGATGGCCATTTTGACCAGCTTGACACCTCCCCTGAGTGGTTATTAAGGGCGCTAAGGTATCTTGAGTATTGTAAATCACTCAATAAATGCCCCTGGGACTAGCAGCATGATAATGATATATTAGGATATAGGTAATGTGAAAACATGGCCATGCATTGCTACCAATCAACAGTAGATGTCAACGCCACTTTGGAAAAGACTTTGTCAAGTTTTTTTCTGTCAACTGGAGCTCCTGAGTTATGGAAATGTTACCTTGTTGGTTTTCTTTGAGGTCATTGAACAGGAAGTGACCTTTTACACAGGAAGTGACAGACCTGATAGTTTTCTTATTGACCCAAAATGAAGTAAATACAAAATCGGGTCTAAAGTTCTATCTTGTGTTAATGTCTAAAAAAACACATTTATCCTTTTACATGATGTTATCAAGTTTATATAAGGGACTTTAAATCTTTTTTTGATTTGCAAAATTCTTAGTGCATTTAAATATATTTTTCTTTAAAATTGCAAAGTTGTTCAGTGCTGGTATAAGTTTAACCCCTTGGGATACTGTGTTTGTAATATTTCTCATCTCCTTTGGAGTATAGAGTTTTGGGATTTATTGTCTTGAGTTTTATTTCCTGTTCTCCCTGATGGTTCACAGTCCTAACCAGTGTTTTTGTACTCCAAAGTTTCGTTATGAACAGGATACACCCTGGTGACCACAGAAAATCCCACTGGAGCGGATCAAGATATTGTCATTCCCATTATCTCTCATTAGACTAGGATAACAGTTTCTCAGCACAGATGGTCCTCTCTGACACCTGATGTGAGATGAGGGAAGGAGAGAGATCTTCAGGGAGATAAAAGTTACTGAATTATGTCATTGCCTAATCTGCGGTGGTGCCCTCTAGGTACAGAATTATAAATTTGTTTGACAGAGGCGCTATGATTGATTCGCTAACTTGTAATCTGTAAAGGTAACAATGCTGCTCTAAGCCATACACAAATTGAAACTTAAAAATAGTCATATTGGTTATGAGTTGTTTGATCTGTCCAAATCTGTAAATCTCTAACCTTCTTACAGCAATACTTTTTTTCTGTAGCAATATTTTTTTCCTTAAAGAAAAAAGTCTGGAACAGCTAGGCTATAGAGAAATTGACTCAAAGGCTCGATGATCCTCAGATTTGTCTCAAAACTCGGGTCTGTCCTGGATGTAGAAAATGAGGTGACTAATTTGTTAGCTAGTTTGTCTGTTTATAACTTACACATTTTGTTTTGCAGACATTTATTATTATTCTGTACATCAGTTTAATTTGATAATTGAAATCTGCTTTTGTGAGAACATCTGTTATGTTTTCAGATTTGATTGGGGGCTGTCTGTGAAGTGTTTGTTATTTTAAGTTTTTTTGGTTTTTTTTGCTGCTCTCTTTAAAATATAAAAACTGCTAATGTCATACAATTGCATTGATAAAAATGCATTATAATTACAAATATATCGGACACAGTGATATGAAAATCAAGGTTTTTGATATTTTATGTCAGTATCATTTTCTATCTATAAATTTTCAACCTGAACAAGAAAATCAATATTATTGATATTTGATTAAATGTCTAGGTTTTTGTATGTATTTCCAATTCTAAAATAGTTTTGATGTTGTTACCTTTTTTTTCAAATTGACGTGTAAATCACTGCTGCTGCTCAAGCTTTCACTTAAGTGTCTTGATTCTCACGACTGCACCCACTACACTTGTCCAACCAATAATTTTACAACTGTGACAGACTTCAATCAAATGGAATTAAACCATCTGTCATTACACAGAATTGTAGCTGGAATTTCACAGCTGTTCATTTGATGATAATTTTTTTTTTTTTTTTTTTGAAAAATAATTTGAATTCACTGTCTTGATCAAAAAGAGCTCTTCAGCTGTAACAACTACACTGATCACTGGTAACAGCTGTTGCAGAATTGTTACGTTTCCAGACAGTTTGAACTTGCCTTGTGTTACATACTGGTTCATTGTTACACTTAATTTTAGTAATGTTTTTTTTTATTGTTAAGAGTAACAGGGAAACATTTTGAAATTTTTATCTGTTTTTAATTTACAAAACTAATAGATTGATATATCGCCCTTGCTTACATTTTAGAAAAGTGATGTAACCTAAATTCTGATAAGACATCAAATGTTTTATCTCCATGCAAGGAAAAGTTTTATACATTGTTTTTTTTTCTGTTTAATTATCAAAAATGTGTGAGTACATTTACTTCAGCAGATACATTCGAAATACAAAACACATGTTAAATCTTATTCCCATAAGTGCTTGTAACCATTATGCTGTTGATCAATATCACTTGTTTCGCAATAAACTACAAAAAGATAAATATCGTCAATTTCATGTTTCCGTGTAATTTTTTTAAAACCAAATTGAAGTGAATTACTTGAGTGACAGCTTGGGTAACCTTGTGGGTTATGAGCCTAGTAGGACTTAAGTATAATCATATATTTCCATGCTTCATAAAATGTTTATATTATTAGAATTACACATATAACATTGACAGGTCCATCACTGGACTGTATTGCTGTGAGGATGATTTGTAAAATGATACTGGTATGTCAAACACAGTAAGCTTCCATTAGAAAAATGAAATGGAACAATTTCAAAGAGATTTTTTTTATTCCACACAATAAACTATACTGTACAGACAGCAATCGTAGAAAATAAAATGATAACATAGATTTAGTTTTAAAATAGTGCTTTATATTTTGTGAAAAAAATTATTTAGGATCAAGAAACATGAAGGATATATTTTGCATTAATTTTATTTATTTTCATGCTTCATTTTGTAACATGGTTTTATGACATCACTATGCACTATAACATTATTGTGACATCATTATGACATCATTGTGATATCTTTATGACATCACTATGACATATCACTTTACTCATGATTACGTTGTTGGACAGTTTTTTTTAATCATGTCCTTTTTACGGACACATCAGCGTGTGACATGTAATTAAAGCTTTCTTAACAAATTAAGAAATTAGGGTTTTCTGATTTTTTAGAGGAAACCAAAATAAGGAGATTCCACAGTATTTAAGAATTCATTATAAAATCATTTTACCATACATCAGGTCTGCTGGGACAGAACTTTGAATGGTGAAACAGAATCGCACAGTATGTCAGTCTACATTATATATCATCACCCATTGTTTGGTTTTGACCATTATCTGCATCAGAGTTGAGAAGACTTTGGTTGGGAGTTCTGTGCTAACATCCCATTTATAAGGTTCTTGGAAGACTTTGTCATTATTCATTTAGTATTATGGTCTGTAATTACGGTGTTAAATGATACGGTCCACAGACCAGCACCTGTTTTAGTCAAGTTGAAAACGGATGTCTTGGTGAGAGTATCTCATAAGGGACTGTATAGAGACAAGGATGGTATCCAGTCTGTTACAATTCAAGGAAAGGTTTCAGTTACAATTCAACGAAATGCTTTACACTCTTTATAAGGAAATTACTCACAATTACAAAGGCTTGTTACTTTGATGGACTCGGCCAAGTGGAGCAACAAAGCTTCCATATTAGTGTTGTCGATGGAGGGTGACAAAGGGAGATAATTAGTAATGCTATTAATGATTAATGTGTCCTGGTGGATGGTATATTGATGACTGAAGGACATAAAGCTTATAGAGTGGCATTGTCTTGTATGTCTGCTGGATTTTGGTTATAGGGAGAATTGAGTTTAAAATCAGATTGAACATATCACTGGTCAGAATAGATGCACCATGTACAAGAGTATCAAGTTTTCTCTGGTGTACCTGCATTTAAATCAGTGATTTACTAAATGTAAATAATATTTCAGAATAAAAAAATAGACAGAGAAATATGATATTACCAAACATAAAATCATTTTTTATTACCGGTATTATTATTTTTTTAAATGAAAATAAGTAATTCATATCCTCCAAAACAATGATGACAGTATCTGATGGACTACCCAGTGTCGGTCCTACCTGTAAACGATGACAGGATCTGATGGACTACCCAGTGTCAGTCCTACCTGTAAACGATGACAGTATCTGATGGACTACCCAGTGTCAGTCCTACCTGTAAACGATGACAGTATCTGATGGACTACCTAGTGACAGTCCTACCTGTAAACAATGACAGGATCTGATGGACTACCCAGTGTCAGTCCTACCTGTAAACGATGACAGTATCTGATGGACTACCCAGCGACAGTCCTACCTGTAAACGATGACAGTATCTGATGGACTACCCAGCAACAGTCCTACCTGTAAACGATGACAGTATCTGATGGACTACCCAGCGACAGTCCTACCTGTAAACGATGACAGTGTCTGATGGACTACCCAGCGACAGTCCTACCTGTAAACGATGACAGTATCTGATGGACTACCCAGTGTCGGTCCTACCTGTAAACGATGACAGGATCTTATGGACTACCCAGCGACAGTCCTACCTGTAAACGATGACAGGATCTGATGGACTACCCAGCGACAGTCCTACCTGTAAACGATGACAGGATCTGATGGACTACCCAGTGTCAGTCCTACCTGTAAACGATGAAAGTATCTGATGGACTACCCAGCGACAGTCCTACATGTAAACGATGACAGTATCTGATGGACTACCCAGCGACAGTCCTACCTGTAAACGATGACAGTATCTGATGGACTACCCAGCGACAGTCCTACCTGTAAACGATGACAGTATCTGATGGACTACCCAGTGTCGGTCCTACCTGTAAACGATGACAGTATCTGATGGACTACCCAGCGACAGTCCTACCTGTAAATGATGACAGTATCTGATGGACTACCCAGCGACAGTCCTACCTGTAAACGATGACAGAGTCTGATGGACTACCCAGCGACAGTCCTACCTGTAAACGATGACAGGGTCTGATGGACTACCCAGCGACAGTCCTACCTGTAAACGATGACAGGATCTGATGGACTACCCAGCGACAGTCCTACCTGTAAACGATGACAGGGTCTGATGGACTACCCAGCGACAGTCCTACCTGTAAACGATGACAGGATCTGATGGACTACCCAGCGACAGTCCTACCTGTAAACGATGACAGGGTCTGATGGACTACCCAGCGACAGTCCTACCTGTAAACGATGACAGGATCTGATGGACTACCCAGTGACAGTCCTACCTGTAAACGATGACAGGATCTGATGGACTACCCAGCGACAGTCCTACCTGTAAATCTTCTGTATTTGTCAAGTTGAAATGCAAACACAGCAACTTTATTGATACATGTCTGTCAATATTAGTTGGGATTTATCGATAGTTATAATCCATTCTAAAAAATAGCATTTATTATAGGCAGTTAAATATATTTCAGAGTTTATAAGTATTATTGTAAATATTCATTTTCATAATCCAGAAATTATGAAAATATATTAATATGAACCAAAGATATAGCAAAATGTTTCTAACATATCTCGGGAAGAAGTTATGTTTATAGGACAACGAAAAAATTTGTTTGAAGAACATATGATTCTATTTATTTTATTTCATGACTAGATTTAGATGGGATAGATCTGTGTAGCGTATGTCACAGCTAGAAGGTTGTAGCATAGAGAATCAACAACTCTGAAATTGATCTCATTGTCTGTGATACGACGTATGATTGCATAATTGACGGAAGTGTAGAGTCTCCCGGCTATTGTAATGGCGTCTAAGCCAAATCAACCGTCTGGTTGTGGAAAAAAGAAATTTTCTGGCAGGAAATCAGGGTACGAATGAACGAACAGTGATAATTTGATAATTGCAGAAGAATATATGGTCGGACGCCTCTTAAATACTTATTTGTCATTATTTTGATGTCATTCATTTTTCTACAGATTAGTCCCCTACTGTTATGAATAGGTGTGGAAGTGGTAGAACATTACCGTTTCTTTTTCTTTTTTTCAATTCTAAATCAATTTTCAACAGTTTGAGAATGAATCTGACAACATATGTTGACAGCTAATCATCATATCAAAATTATGTGTTTATGTGCATGATAACAATGCCGCAGTGATTCCATCATACAAAACGAAACAAGCATTAGTCGGTAATACTTACGTCACACATATGTACAAATGTTGTAAAATCACATTTATCATTCTTCAGATATCTGACTACATATTACAAGCATTGGTAGCTATAAAAGCAATTATCATATCTGAAAGCAATCAAAATATGCTGTCGTGGGAACTTATCCTGGGGGCAAGTAAGGGTCATTGTGGGAACTTATCCTGGGGGCAGGAGTCACCGTGGGAACTTATCCTGGGGGCAAGAATCATCATGGGAACTTATCCTGGCGGCAGGAGTCACCGTGGGAACTTATCCTGGGGGCAGGAGTCATTGTGGGAACTTATCCTGGGGCCAGAAAATTGATCTAGGAGCTGAAGATTTTAGTGCAAAGATGGAGGCTCAACTCTCAAAGAACAGAGGAGGGAGGCCAAGGAGAGGAAAGGGTATGGGCCCTCTTAAAGTGCAAAGGAGTGGGGTCAAGGGGAGGGAAGGGTATGGGCCCTTCTAAAGGGTAGAGGTGTGAGGTCAAGAGGAAGGAAGGGTTTGGGCTCTCCTAAAGGGTAAAGGAGGGAGGTCAAGGGGAGAGCAGGTTATGGAACCTCTCAAAGGGCAGATGAGTGAGGTCAAGGGAGGGAAGGGTAAAGACCCTCTTAGAGGGGAGTGCTGGGGATATGTCCAGTAGGGGGAATGGAGGATGTGCATGGCATCTGTAGGCAAAAAGGCATGGCCCATTATAGGGGGAAAAGTGGCACATCCCAAAGGGATCAGTTTTATGAATGTTTTGACTGTTTTCAGTGAACCAACAAGAAGGGTTGGACTATTATCAGTAAAGCTATTGAACAGTATAAGACATTTTCATTAAAACTGTTCAGGACAATAAGACAACGTTACAGTTGAATCTGTCGAGGACAGTAAGACAATTTTGGTGACTGTTGAGGAGAGTAAGACAATTTTGGTGACTGTGGAGGACAGTTAGACAATTTTGGTGACTCATTTGAGGAAAGTAATACAATTTTGGTTAATCTCTGGAGGACAGTAAGACAATTTTGGTGACTCCGTCGAGGTCAGTAATACAACTTTGATGAATCTGTCGAAGACAGTAAGACAATTTTCAAGCTCCATAGGTTAATTACAATGTCACAATCTTGCATATAAACAAGAGATTACAGATCTGAATATAGCAAATATTACTTGGTTTGCATATAGATGGAGGATTCAGGGGGCTCATCCAATTATGACATCAGCCATCTTGGACATCGTCCTCAGGGCGTAAATCAGCAAAATAGCCCCTACTTAAACCAATATCCCTGTCTGTCTGAAGGTCAAATTTGTACCACTAGTTGTTATGGAAATTAATGCAGTCAATATTTCATTGTTACTCTCTTGACTACCAAGACCAAGATGCAGGGTCAGGCTTAATCTACGAATCTATTGCGACCAACAGACACAGATTGCGAAAATAGGAAGTAGGGATTACTATGGGTTGGAGCTTTTGCATTTTCCCATTTAGCTTCTTTTTTTCAGATAGACTCGTGTAATTAACGATCGACAAAGAAATGGGGGATAAGTAAAATGTGTAAGGTCTTAGCAATCAAACAGTGCTGAGAATGGATCACCAAACAACAGCTTAGACAAAAACAGCACACTTCTTAATGGTTTTGTTGCTGGAGTTGACATGGTCACCTTGGAATAGATGGGGCCATCATTGAAGGCACGGTTTACTGTAGGAACAGGTGCCATCATGTGTTTACAGTTAATTTGGGTGTACAGTGAAACGAATCACCGCATGCATTAATCACATTCTCCAGAGAACTACAGGTCTACTGCACTTTTACTGTATTTGAGCCAAAAAGCTTGAAATCCTGAAAAAATCTTTAGCTTTGAAAATGCACATTGTCATGGTGTGTTTACTCTTTCTTAATTTATTGCATTGGCTACAGAGTGATATATAGCTGTCTTGAATTAAATAAAGTGAGGAAAAGGAAAAGACAAATTGATACAATATATGACTAGAAAATTGGATATCTTTATTTTTTTTATATATTTTGAGATGAGTTTATGATGCAATTTTGAAATAATAACAATATAATAAAGAGCCTGAACTAGTCAAATGGATAATAATAATCAGCTTTCTGAATGGTCAAGTCAAAACTAATACACAGAGCTTTGAAATGAATTTTTTGTGCAAGCTAAGTCCCAAAATGAATGCAGTGGTCAATATAATAATTGGTCTGATGGTATTAATGACCTAGTAAATATTCGGATATGAACTTACGGAAGTCATGCATGCAGATGAAGATTTTATTCAAGGGCAATGGAGCAATAACGCTTAATCTTTTGATCATGTTCCTACAGAGGCTTGATCACGAATGAGCATGCTCAATCAAGTCTTCATGTAGTACTTCTATACTGTCTGCTAAAAACAGTGACAGGCCGCTACATTGAATCACAGACACGACATGGTGCACAAGACAGAATGATGGAAGGTTATCTTTTAATTAATAAAAGTATTCCGTGACAATTTACCCCACACTCTTGATTGAGTAATAGCAAAAATCTTTTGTAATTAACCTGTATGTGTTGGTTAGGAAAGGGCTGAAGGAAAAAATAGAAATCGTTGTAGTTTTTGTGTGTATTAGCACTATTTTACAGGTTTTATGTTAAAATGGATTGTGTTTGTTTTTTTGAATAAGGAAGTCATTTGATTAAAATTCATTTAAATCTAGCAGATTTAAGCTCTTTATAGGAACCCATTGTTGAAAGCCTGATTATGTAAGATTTGAGTACAAAGAACAATCTCACAAAGATCTGAACCAACTAGGCCATAATCTAATACATATTACGACAATTTCGTATTGACATTTTCACAGATAATATTAAAATGAACCTACAAAATGAAAATAGCATATAAAAGTCACTTAGTGATGTTTATCGTAATTGGTAGAATGTTCGGAAATTGTGGAATCGTGTGATGATCATATTATATTCTGATTTGTTGGCAGATCCATCGATAGCGCTAACAAAATTCTATTTCCTATCCAAAATGATATTTGATCGGCAAGTTTTATCTCTAATCACATGAAAGGTGTTTTAATCAGAGTTTTTTTTTTCTGACAAATTGTAATTCCACTATTTGGCCATATGTTGGACAACACAGGCCCAGTTTCACATTATTGTCTTCACCAATGAGATTTGAATTATGCGAAATGTTTCCTTTAATGAATCCCCAATGAGCCAATATTGTACAGACTGTAATTAGAATTGCGTAACTTGGAAAAGAAATTTCACTACATCAAAGCCATTATCAGTTGTATGAATAATATAACAGCACTGGAAAATTTGGCCTTTTGCATTGTTACATGTGTTTTGTTTAAACCCAGTGGACATTGAAAAATTTTACCAATTTTTGCATCACATGCACTTTGAATTCCTCTGTGTGTGTGTTGGAGTGAAAATGGTCAAATCGGGAACCCATTGTGACTTGTGTAATGTTACACAGTGATCAACATCTCGTTGTCAAAGTCTGTAGAAATCTTGACTTTCAGTTATCAGGATCAGAAAAAAGCTTGTCTGACCTACAAGTCTGAGGAGAGAAGGCGTCAGAGCTTACAGTCAAATGTATGGTCTTTAGAAATTTCTGGTCATTGTATAGACTTCAGTTGAAAAAATGGCAATACCAGTTTTTAATGACCACTATCAGATGATTTATTTCTATTCCTACTTCCAGATAAATTTTGTGAATTCCCCATTGATACATATTTGAACTTAATATTTTTTTTGCTCAAAATGCAATTTTGCCCTGTGGCAGAAATACTCTGCACCACCATGGGTATTGGGAGGGATTGGATATATTTGTGTTTTCACGATTGCATGCCAGTGCAATTTCCACGTTGATCCAAACCAACCAGGCGTGGCTGACACACAATGAAATTAAATGTAACATTCCTCCAGATGAATTCCATGGGGTCGGTGATCTTGAGAATTGTTATTCGACAGTTGTAAAACAATGATGGTGAGGCATTATCATGGCCAATGCTGAGCTGACAAGTAATTCAGTATAGTCAGCCTAAACAGTTATCACTGTGATGTATCACCTCAAAACATCACCAGTTACTGGCTTATCTAGCCACCTGGATCAATTTCAGATTTATGAAGGTTCCTTTAAAAACCCAGTTCTGTCAATGTTTACAGAGTGAAGCCATAGTGTGATATCTCATTGTGGTATCACTGTAGGTTGGTTTTACTCTGAATGTTAGCTAATTAGTCATATCATTTGAGGTTTGGTTTTACTCTGAATGTTAGCTAATTAGTCATATCATTTGAGGTTTGTTTTTACTCTGAATGTTAGCTAATTAGTCATATCATTTGATTTATCCGATTGATTAAATTGTTGAAATTGTCCTTCAAGGGAGGTTCAAATGCATTTCAGTGAGCTCTATTCTATTCACAGTGTAAAATATTAGTTAGAATGATACAATGTGTCAAATGAATTAAAATATTTTAACGTTAAACAGAGAAATCTGGTGCAGTTCTGAGATCCAAAAACAATCTAGCTTGAAAAAATCACATGGAGGGGTCAGTTTTCTAACTGAACATCAAGTATTGGAGTTAAGTGGAGTGCACTCTGTTGTGAAAACTGTACTTCAGTGAGTGGGTCATTGTTTGTGGCAGGTAGAAATTTGATATAATCATGTAATTGGAGCTGGTGCCGACAGCCCGTCAAGATCGGGGCTACCCCAATTTTACAGGTGTTTACAAGCCTGATAGAATTAAAGTACCAACAGGTAGGAAGTATTTGAGGTGTTTAATGTCCACAGGTAAATCATTAACATTTCAGGTAGTTAACCAACAATATATAAATCACTTGTGAACTGTGTGTCGTTTACCTCGTTGTATACTGCTATCTCTTCGTGTAACTCAACAGAAAATGGTAATCTGACGATGACCCCCTTTCTGTCATGTCACAGAAAATGATAATCTGACGATGGCCCCCTCTCTGTCATGTCCTCCACAAGATGGCCCCCTCTCTGTCATGTCCTCCACACGATGGCCCCCTCTCTGTCATGTCCTCCACACGATGGCCCCCTCTCTGTCATGTCCTCCACACGATGGCCCCCTCTCTGTCATGTCCTCCACACGATGGCCCCCTCTGTCATGTCCTCCACACGATGACCCCCTCTGTCATGTCCTCCACACGATGGCCCCCTCTGTCATGTCCTCCACACGATGGCCCCCCTCTGTCATGTCCTCCACACGATGGCCCCCTCTGTCATGTCCTCCACACGATGGCCCCCCTCTGTCATGTCCTCCACACGATGGCCCTCTCTGTCATGTCCTCCACACGATGGCCCCCTCTGTCATGTCCTCCACACGATGGCCCCCTCTGTCATGTCCTCCACACGATGGCCCCCTCTCTGTCATGTCCTCCACACGATGGCCCCCTCTCTGTCATGTCCTCCACACGATGGCCCCCTCTGTCATGTCCTCCACACGATGGCCCCCTCTGTCATGTCCTCCACACGATGGCCCCCTCTCTGTCATGTCCTCCACACGATGGCCCCCTCTGTCATGTCCTCCACACGATGGACCCCCTCTGTCATGTCCTCCACACGATGACCCCCTCTGTCATGTCCTCCACACGATGGCCCCCTCTCTGTCATGTCCTCCACACGATGTCCCCCTCTCTGTCATGTCCTCCACACGATGGCCCCCCCCTCTGTCATGTCCTCCACACGATGGCCCCCTCTGTCATGTCCTCCACACGATGGCCCCCTCTGTCATGTCCTCCACACGATGGCCCTCTCTGTCATGTCCGCCACACAATGATAGCTGTATTGTAACAGGGATCATCTCCAATTTGTTACCAGTAATCTTTGGTATATTAAAAAACCTCCACCCAAGTTTTTTTTTTTTTTTTCGAATATAGACACTAAATATTAATGACACTTATACCATTACGCGGGTTTCCAATGCTACCTCATATGATCATATATTTCCAAAGCATCAAGTTTTAATGATTTACACTTTCTAGAAGAACGAATCATTTTCACCCAAACCCACCCACTCATGTAGTTTTTATATGATGGTGAGGGCTAATCACTATTGAAAGGTTTACCCAGTATTTATGGCATGATTGGATCTCCGTAAACAAGGTGTGAACAAGTTACATTACAAATTAACACAAGTTGGAATGTTCAATAATGCTGTGATTGGCTTTGCCTAATTAACACACTTTAATTATAATCTCTGCTTAGAACATTCTTCAAATTCCCCTACAGGCAAAATCAGTTGTCATAATTAAAATGTCAGCCAAGGGCATGTTTAATTCAATCTCGGAAATTGCGGTTCCATAATTAGGAGACTAGAAGGTCAGTGACAATCACTGCTCAAGAGATATGTTCAAAATCATTTCATATCCACGCAATTAGGGGATGACGGGAGTTCTTTACATCATCTTAACACCTTTAGCATGGTTTTGATGCAACAGAAACTTTTATCATTTGAAAGGCAATTATTACTGTATGGAGCAATGTTTTTACCTGTAAAGCAGCACAAGTTCTCTTACAGACATATTTCTTATTTTCACACTAAAGGCATTGAACTAAATTACAAATGGGTCCGTTCACCATTTTCAGTAGCAAATATGTATGCATATATTAATCACTTAGCTTGACGAGGATGGGATGTCTTTGTAGTGATATACGTACTATTTATATGTTGTTTTTTTATAAAAGCCAAGACTTAAGTGCTGTTATACAGCAATCTACCAACAAATTGAAGTCTGCTTCAAGATGAAGTACTGTACCAGATAATTATCAACTGTCATTTATTAGATTAACGTATCGAAATTAATCTGAAATTAATCTGAAATTCTTCCTGAAGTGCGTGTTTATATAACATTTATTTACCGTACAGAAACTGACCACTTTCTAAGGACAATAGATTGGTTAGGTCTCAGCTGGACCTATATCCCTGATAATGTCTTAACTCCTATCCTTCTACGATTGATCTCCATGCTCCAAGTACCTGTTGTTAGTAGACATGAGAATCCAGCCAATTTAACATCACCTGGGGAAATACAGCATAGATTTTTTATAGATCATTCTCTGTTAGAATCGTGCTTTAATATTGCTGTTGGGATTGCTAGGGGGGAGCATTCATTGTTTACAGTATCTTGATTGAGGGAGCATTAATTATCCTGTTGAGACAGGTGTGATGGGATGTAATCCGACACTGTGTGAGTGTAGATGAAGGATGTAGAAATATGATTGAAAGCAATATAGTTCTATTCTGGCCTTCACTTCCACATCTACAGCTCAGTGGGAATTCTTATGTTGTGTACAGGTTGATGGATCAAACGTCACACAACTAATAAATTTACTTGTTGATAACAACTAATATTAAACACGCAAAATATTGTTTCTTTTAATCCTGAATGTAAATGCATGTGATTGGTCCTGTCTCTTCATTCAATCTCCATGATTATGCTCAACACACTTATCGTCACTATAAGGTACATTAAGGGGTTGACATCACTGTAAGGTACATTAAGGGGTTGACATCACTGTAAGGTACATTCAGGGGTTGACATCACTGTAAGGTACATTCAGGGGTTGACATCAAGGTAAGGTAAATTAAGGGGTTGACATCAAGGTAAGGTAAATTAAGGGGTTGACATCAAGGTAAGGTACATTGAGGGGTTGACATCAAGGTAAGGTACATTAAGGGGTTGACATCACTGTTAGGTACATTGAGGGGTTGACATCAAGGTAAGGTACATTAAGGGGTTGACATCACTGTAAGGTACATTGAGGGGTTGACATCACTGTAAGGTACATTGAGGGGTTGACATCAAGGTAAGGTACATTAAGGGGTTGACATCACTGTAAGGTACATTAAGGGGTTGACATCACTGTTAGGTACATTAAGGGGTTGACATCACTGTAAGGTACATTAAGGGGTTGACATCACTGTAAGGTACATTAAGGGGTTGACATCACTGTTAGATACATTAAGGGGTTGACATCACTGTAAGGTACATTAAGGGGTTGACATCAAGGTAAGGTACATTAAGGGGTTGACATAACTGTAAGGTACATTAAGGGGTTGACATCAAGGTAAGGTACATTAAGGGGTTGACATCATTGTAAGGTACATTAAGGGGTTGACATAACTGTAAGGTACATTAAGGGGTTGACATAACTGTTAGGTACATTAAGGGGTTGACATCACTGTAAGGTACATTAAGGGGTTGACATCACTGTAAGGTACATTAAGGGGTTGACATCACTGTAAGGTACATTAAGGGGTTGACATCACTGTAAGGTACATTAAGGGGTTGACATAACTGTAAGGTACATTAAGGGGTTGACATCACTGTAAGGTACATTAAGGGGTTGACATCACTGTTAGGTACATTAAGGGGTTGACATCACTGTTAGGTACATTAAGGGGTTGACATCACTGTAAGGTACATTAAGGGGTTGACATAACTGTAAGGTACATTAAGGGGTTGACATCACTGTTAGGTACATTGAGGGGTTGACATAACTGTAAGGTACATTAAGGGGTTGACATCACTGTTAGGTACATTGAGGGGTTGACATCCCTATAAGGTACATTAAGAGTTGACATCACTATAAGGTACATTAAGGGTTGACATCCCTATAAGTTATTTTAATGGCATCACTAAATTGTATATGTATTAAGCTGCTGACATCTTATAGATGAGATAGATCCAGTATCTAAGTTTGAAACTAGGGGGAGATAATCTAATATTAAAATTTAGTGGAGCAGTTCTAACAAAAAACTTAGGGGCTGGTGGCCAGTCTAGCTAGAAACAAAAGCAGAGTCATTCCTATAGTTTATTAGAGAATAAAGATAAGTAATATAACAAAGCAATTTTTAACAGTTTTCAAAAGTCTTTGGAAGTAAATTCTATTTGACCGTTGCTTGCTGTTTTGTATCTTCTCATCACCTCGTTAACAAACGGTCTAATCAGCAGATCAATGGTTGTACTTGT
This sequence comes from Pecten maximus, assembly GCF_902652985.1. Lineage (NCBI taxonomy): Eukaryota > Metazoa > Mollusca > Bivalvia > Pectinida > Pectinidae > Pecten > Pecten maximus. The sequence goes on from NC_047021.1 coordinate 9,190,583, forward strand.
TTGTTTCTGTATTAAGTATCAGTAAGATAATGCCGTCACATTTTGTTTATTTAGTAAGCCTCATCCTTAACTTGGCATAGGGTACATTACTGTAGTAGTTAGTCTTGGCTTGGTTCTCAGAATCGTCTAGGTCCTGTAGGGTTGTGTACCGAGTGACCCCATACGTACCAGTGTTACATCTTCATCTGATCTGGAATTCCCTTGGTTCATTTCCATCTTTAATATAACATTGTCTTTCTGATAGATATATGTATTTTTCAGACAATGTGTTTTAGAAATGAGACTGTTTGGCCATGTGTGACCCATTGATAGTGATGATCATTACATGATGTCCTGGAGTCTGAATACCACTGTCACCATTTTTACATTAATCCTTTCCATCGATGGAGGAAATGGCTCATTTTTGAAAATGATGTCTGCTGTATTTATTACTTCCTGTCAATGTTGACATTTCACTTCATCTAAAGTTCATGCAATTTTCTCCACGATAATTAATTTTCTTTGTTCGCTATCAAACAGTGTTATTCCGTATGCATACTCTAACAGAGCTGGCCTTATCTGCATGTGACCAAGTGGTTGCTGCCTCAGTAGAGTCAGTTTTGTTGTCACACACCATTTCTAACATCACATTCATCTTTAATCTCCCAATAGAGATTGTATGTTTACATTTCATTTGAGTCATTTTCTGTGTTGGAATTTGTTTCTATACAGTCTGACACCTGCAATTGTCCATATTGTAATGAAAACTGGTGGTTTTGTTGCCACAGATTGCCTGATCAGACGGCCATTGTCTTTGGCGCGGGACTTTTTCTGGTGGCTTGTTTGGTCTCCCAAGCCACATGTGCCAAATCACCAGATGGCATTTTTCGCACACGCCCTTATGAGGGTGCCGGATTCCAAGACAAAAGAGTTCAACAGAATCCCATTATTCATAACGACAAGAGTGTCGCAATGCAGGGCAAAAAATCATTTGCATAATTCGAAGCAATTCTTTTCATCTTGCACAGTGTGGATTCTGCTTTATCAAATTAATTTTGTAGGGAAAATTTTCCATCATAATGACATGTGGTTCCTCCATCTTTGCCCGGGATTCCTCCCCAAACTTTTCAATGTTCTGGCCACAGCTATTTAGGATGGCAGAAGATAGCCAGAGGACCCCAAGGGACAGATTTAACGTGACAGAACAGATAGCACAGCCCTGCCAGATCCCAGCATAAGTAGTGGGTGGCATTATTCAATAGTTGTCAACTTCATTTGATTAGATTTAATTAAGGAAATTCCAGAGAATCGTGTTGTCAATTTATTATGATAAAAAGTCGTTTCCATTAATGTACAGACATTTGACAATGTCACTTTTTGTCCTCAAAGAATTTTTCAATTGTTTTCTGCATGATCTGTGTGCAATTGGTATTTCCTGTTTGAAGCAACAAAATACTAAGAAATTTCAAAGACAACTATGATCTACAAAATGTGGTTTTTTGGGGGTTTTTTTTCTGCAAATAATAAAATGAAAAATGTTTTTTCTCTGTTAGTTTATTTTATTTCAGTTTTAAAATCTTTTTATTCATCCTTTTGCATATTATAAGTACATGAAATACATAGAAAAAACATCAATTATAGATACAGTTTTACAGCAGCACAATATCAATTTTGAGAAGAGCATCAGGGGTGACAATGATTTGGTATACATAATAGTAACATTTTAGAAAATGCGTACATGTATATATATTGAAACAATGTTTAATGGCTAATAGAAATAAAGTATGTATTGAACAATTTAGATAAAGATGTACCATTGTTGAATTATATATAGCTTACAGTATAAGGAGGTTGATAGGTGTACATATATAGTATTGAAGAGTTATGACATAAATATGTATAGTAAGTTGACCATCATTTGCATAAACTGGAGGTGTTGCATGATTGTATAGTATAGAATATATCTCAGTTAGTTTATATATTTCTAGTTTAAGATCAGAGATGGTATGATACGAATGGCAGATTCTGTATCATTAGCTTTCATTTTTGACTGATCTGTCCACATTTCCATATAAATGTGTCTATATTTGTCCTGATTGGTCTGCAGTGGTCTATATGGTAGATTTCAAAATTTCTAATTTCAATGGATATCGATCATATCAGAGATTAACTAATCAAAGATTAACAGATACATATACATTGTAGTGTCATAAAACAATTACAATGGTTTAGATAGGGAGGCTTGTAGGGAGCTTGTTTAAACAAGAGGTGAGATGGGGAGGAGAAAACAATAACTATTACAGTAACAATGGTTTAGATAGGGAGGCTTGTAGGGAGCTTGTTTAAACCAGAGGTGAGATGGGGAGGAGAAAACAATATCTATTACAGTAACAATGGTTTAGATAGGGAGGCTTGTAGGGAGCTTGTTTACGTCAGAGGAGAGCGGAAGGAGAAAGCAATGACTATTACAGTAACAATGGTTTAGATAGGGAGGCTTGTAGGGAGCTCGTTTACATCAGAAGAGATGGGGAGGAGAAAACAATGACTATTACAGTAACAATGGTTTAGATAGGGAGGCTTGTAGGGAGCTCGTTTACATCAGAAGAGATGGAGAGGAGAAAACAATAACTATTACAGTAACAATGGTTTAAATAGGGAGGCTTGTAGGGAGCTCGTTTACATCAGAAGAGATGGAGAGGAGAAAACAATAACTATAACAGTAACAATGGTTTAGATAGGGAGACTTGTAGGGAGCTCGTTTACATCAGAAGAGATGGGGAGGAGAAAACAATATCTATTACAGTAACAATGGTTTAGATAGGGAGGCTTGTAGAGAGCTTGTTTAAACAAGAGGTGAGATGGGGAGGAGAAAACAATAATTATTACAGTAACAATGGTTTAGATAGGGAGGCTTGTAGGGAGCTTGTTTAAACCAGAGGTGAGATGGGGAGGAGAAAACAATATCTATTACAGTAACAATGGTTTAGATAGGGAGGCTTGTAGGGAGCTCGTTTACTCCAGAGGAGACGGAGAGGAGAAAGGTATATGTGTAAGTAGCTTAGCAAGGAATGGTTATAGAACATAACAGTGAAATGGGTACATGTTATTAAACACAGTTTGTAAAACAATAAAATGGTATTGTTTTTGGATATGAGCCTGGACTGGTATGGGAGTACACTGATAATGATGACATATCTCGACACTCATTTCGTAGAACCTAATACTCCAGACTACAGTTCCTGCCAATAATACAATAGATTGTCTGTCATCCTGACGTATCCAGGTCACGTAGAATTAGCAGGCTTGAAGTTGAGTAGAGACAGTTGAAGTCTATACCTGTAATCAAGGATAATTAGAGAACAGATTATTGATTTCTGAGGAACTTATTTCTTACACCTACAGAGTAATGATATAAGGACACGTTTCTATTTCGGTCCTTATTGGTGGTTGGGAACATGGTAGTTGTAATTCTTTACCCCAGCCAACCAAAGTGATTTTAGAGAGGGGATACTGCAATGAGGGCATTCTGTTCTGCTATCCACCTACGGACGAAGGTTTCAGACACACCAGAATTTTGTGCAAAGTAATTCTGCTTACTTCCTTTCACGAAAATTTGGTTTAAGCACTTGTATTTATTTATCATTTTGATGATTTTCATGGGAGTTGCTTCCCTTTTATGTAATATGCTAATGATATTATTTTTCGTATTGAGGACTTGTAGCTGACACAGTTATTGAGTAATGTATCAGTTCTTAAGTAAGATTTCAAACTAAAATTAAACATTCAACACACTTATGCTAGACATTATAAAACAAGACAGTTCTCTTAAGTACCATAAACATTCTTGCAGATCAATATTACTTTGGGAACAATGCATACATCCATGCTTGCAATATTTCCTATTTTGGACAGACTTGTCATTTTTTACCTTAGATAATGAAAAAGAATGGGCAATACAAATATTTTTTTGCATTATTCATAACTTCAAACATCCAATTAATTAGTCTAACAGATTGTATTTCAATATGTTTTTTTTTAGAGAGAATCCACCACTCTGGTCTCCCCATTTAGATATAGTATTGACAAACAGTACAGTGTCCAGATAAACAGAGTTATACTCTTTAGACATGTTCTTGTTTGACAATGGTATGGTCAGTTCATGTGGTTTTATAGGTATCCTGTATTTCCCAGGAAAGTAACTGTTTGTGGAATACAGGGGAGGTAATTAGCACCAAATAGTGCTGGTATATAGGGAATGCTTCTCTAATGTAATTGATTCTCTACAGAGTACACCACCCCTGAAGTCATTTACCTACAGCCGTATCTATTATTTTTCGATTGGTTTCTATGATTTTATGGTGGAGCATAAGTCCCAAAATGGCCATTCAAGATTTCTTTCTGCTAGCCGTTCTTATACTTTGTCCTAGGCTGAAACCGCTATCACATGATGCTTTTATCGAATTGGCAACTTACTACATGTGTGTAAAGGATTATAGGAATAATTTCCTTACATATTGGTCACTATCTTAGAGCAGCATTATCCCCAGTCATTTCCACGGGGCTTTTACAGAGTTCATCTCGATCAAATGGTACAAAATAACTGGTGGTTTAGTGTGTCAAATTTCAGATAGGGCCATATCACTTAATGATTGTTGTAAAAAATGTAAAGGCACTGAATTTGGTTTTTGTTGTTTTTTGGGTTTTTTTTGCTTTTTTTTTTACTTTCATAGCTTATGTAGAATTTTCCTATTTTCACGTAAGTTGAAAATGTAATTTTTCTAAATGGTTATTTTCTAATAGGTATGTATGATATAATCCAGGCTTTCTTCACTATGATATGTTACATACAGGATAACCCTCTGTCTGGCCATGATCCCCAAATCCACACCATTATATAAATTAAGGCACAGTAGTTTTCTAGGATGTCTTTTGGGTTGGCAATCAATATATATCTGCTTTTGTATTTTTAAGTTCTGAAGCTTGCTGGAAATGGGAAATGATCCTGACCAGTATAATAAAAAAGATATGAAATCTAGATTACATCGGAATAAAGCCAAATTAACATATTGATCTTTTGTTTATGACTGTAGCTCTGTTTAGCTGGTTACAATACATATAGCCACTTGAACTTTGACCTGTCTGAATATTTGATGATTTTAAGGAAAGGCCGACATACTTTATTCAAATTTATGACAGCATCAACTCTTGCTTTCTTTTTGTCAATATTTTTTGCTGACGTGCATCAAAAGATAAAGACTGAATAAAGCAAGTCGTTGTTTTATGCTATTTCATTCTGGATCTGATGATCTATATATATGGTAATGCAGCATAATTGATGAATTCTGAAAATCTAAAATTCTGCTTCCATAACAATTTCAGATAATATACTTAGAATATTTTATACATATAAAGTCAAAAGGTCTTCTGGATACAATTTTTTTTATATCTGTGATAGATATTAAAAAGTTATCTACACTTTTTGTGATGGATAATGCCCCTGAGTTCTCAAGCTTCTGTCATAATTATGTTTCATGAAAATGTAAACATTTTTTTTTTTTTTTTACACCTATGTAAAATTACAGGACCATTTCTTGTGTTGGGCATTGCCATGACAACCCCTTTATATTGCAGCATGTGATGATACTGTTAATACATTGTTGATGAAGCCTTATATGATATGACTGCTGGTGTTTCTGTCTCTGGAGGCTTGCTCACTGCCAGTGGTTAATAGAATGTTTTTAGTTACATTCTCTCCTTTTCTATTTCGTTTTAGGCTCGGATGACCATTATAGTCATCAGTGAATGATATGAGTACATCTAAGTGTCAGGAGATTATGGGTCAATAAAAACTTGATGTAGATGATTATTTACTGGATAACAACCAATAGTATATTCATGTACATCATATGGCCAGACAAGGATGAACTCTCAGGACCCAGACAACGATGAACTCTGCATGAGGACGGGAGTTGATAGAATTCTGATTGTATTCCATTAAAGAAAATGTGTCGGGTTTCTGCACAATGTAGGAAAATTATCATAGTAGCAGGAAAATAGCTCTAATATACATTGATTGGCATCTTGTGTCAGTGACTCTAATCTTGGTCATGTCGACGTTTTGTTTATATATAATCTTGGTCATGGCTATGTTTTGTTTAATCCCTGTCAGTAATACACTGCACCTATAAAGAGATTCAGCAGAAAAAAATTCATATCTGTTCTCTAAATAAGAATGTTGCCTTAGTTTTACACAAAGAACATGTTAACATAATTTCATCAGTAATAAATTTGCAAACCTCTAAAAAGGATTCCTTTGTCCATATCCTTGATATTTAAAGCCAATATCACATATTTTTTATTTGATTTTTTCTCTTTAAAAAAAATTTAATTGATTCTTGAATCAACCTTGCCAAACTTCCTGGGTATCTGTGGGAAGATCCACATTGATGTTAAAATTTCCCAGCTTTTTTGCTGTGGATTGACGTAACTCCCATCGGGCCCGGAGGTATCACCATGACGCTGGCCAAATCAAATATTGTCTACTTCTAATGAAATCATGGCCCACAGCCCGTCAGTAGCTGGCCCCACAATCTGATCGGCGTTGTCATCGCCAGCGTGCACGATTAGATAAAGTGCTTGTATTTTGGCGTGATATCATTTATATTGCATGTATATATGGAGAATAGTGCTGGAAGAAAGGAAGAGGGATCGCCAAGGCCCGACAAAGTTCAACCAGCATAGAGTTTCACTGTGGTAGTTTTACTCACCAATTCACTTTGTGGTGCGATAAAGTATGGATACCCCTGATGTGTGGAGACAAAGTTTATATTGGTACTGGAAATATATGGGTTATATCAGAAAAGTGTACAAATTGACTTGTCATATAGATACATGGCTCTGTATTCAGGGCCTTTGTCACATTTCTCTACATTTTTACATGATAGGTTTCAATATTGTGGGTATATTTCCATGTGTTTTACTCTATTATTTAATATATCAGGCAAATATTTTTATGAGTTTTGCATTTGACTTGATTATCAAAACTAATACATAAAACTAGGTAGATGTTTGCAGTAAATAAAAGCTTTGAAGAAAAGTAATATTTTCCTTTATTTCATGCGTTTTACTGTATAACTCACGAAGTGCATGGACTCTAAATTCGGGAGAGCATTAAGAAATTGCAGTCACATATATCTTTCATTTGTGGCTCCATTTTGCAGATAATTACCTTGTAACTTCTGTTAGATACAAAGCCAGGGCCTAATGAACAAGGAAAAGTTTTCTTTGTTCAGTCAAAATTGTCTAATAAATTTTCAATTTGTAAAAAATGAGATGTGTTAGCAACAGTGATATGGGGTTTTGAAGGTCGGACATGATAGAATGTCTAATTTTCAGTTTTTGAGAGGAAAGGGACAGCTATAGGAAAGGACAAATTAGGACCAGTATATACTCTGTAATGCATGGGTCTGTATCATAGAGGCAGGGATCATGCTGAAGCCCCAAGTTTTTAATTAGGGCCACCAAGCTAAGGGAATGATTTAAATCTTCCTGTCAAGAGTTTGTAATGCATTCTGGGTAGCCTAATTTAGTTTTGAAACCCCTGTGCAGTTACCCAATGAGGATTAATTTGAGTGTGTCATCGAGCCCCAGGGGAGCTATTGGGAAGAGGACTGCTGTAATTGTGTCTTGTCCCTTATTAAATTTTTCTTTGACACTGGACGCCAATATATGAAGGTAGATTGAGCAGTCTGGACATTTCCTAATCGACTGTCTGTTCCTACTTGTCCCCTTTAACCCGCTCTACCCCCTATTTTACACACTCCTCCTGTGCACCAGGTGGCCCCTAATATGATGTGATGGGTCAGGTTTTTAATGTGATGTATGTGTACAGGTGACAGATGGATGTGTTTTTCCTGCAGTGAAACAATGAAGAGGGAGGATTCCTTGGCGTTGATAATTTGATTGAAGACAAAAGTTGCTGCACCAATTGTTAATTGCACCCAATACCATGGTGGCATGCACATGTGTTGCTGGGCGGACATTCTCTGAATTCCTTCCCTCCCCTATAACTGATGATCAAGCTAATTAAGGAATCAGCCTAGTCTCACAGCTATGTCCAGCAACAGGAAGGGGAAAACATTAACTAAACCCTCAATTTGTTGGAATTTACATTAATTTTAATTTGACGAAGGTATGAGGTAATCTTGGTCACCCAAAATCTTTGATGGAAATTGTGACACCCGTTCCTCTGGTTATGATCTACTTTAAATTACAATTGAAGGTATTCTCATTAAAGAATATAAGAAATAGATGTTTTTATCATGAATCTTAATAGAACAAATAAGAATTTTATTTTAGAGTTGCATTTACGTTACACTGAAATGTCATATATCATATGATAACATTGACTCCGGGATTTAGAAGTATGGAATCCAGCCTTGGACCGATTGGCTTTATATGTTAGAATGTAATTCCTATCAGAATAACTAGGATCAGAAGTTGTTATATACATATGCTGTTAGTTTGCTGTTACTGGCATGTGCTGTTAGTCTACTGTTACTTATATATATGCTGTTAGTTTACTGTTACTGTCATATGCTGTTAGTTTGCTGTTACTGTCATGTGCTGTTAGTTTACTGTTACTGTCATAAGCTGTTAGTTTGCTGTTACTGTTATATATATGCTGTTAGTTTACTGTTACTGTCATATGCTGTTAGTTTGCTGTTACTGTCATATGCTGTTAGTCTACTGTTACTGTTATATGCTGTTAGTTTACTGTTACTGTCATATGCTGTTAGTTTACTGTTATATGCTGTTAGTTTGCTGTTACTGGCATATGCTGTTAGTTTGCTGTTACTGTCATATGCTGTTAGTCTACTGTTACTGTCATATGCTGTTAGTCTACTGTTACTGTTATATGCTGTTAGTTTACTGTTACTGTTATATGCTGTTAGTTTACTGTTACTGTTATATGCTGTTAGTTTACTGTTACTGTTATATGCTGTTAGTTTGCTGTTACTGTCATATGCTGTTAGTTTGCTGTTACTGTCATATGCTGTTAGTCTACTGTTACTGTTATATGCTGTTAGTTTACTGTTACTGTTATATGCTGTTAGTTTACTGTTACTGTTATATGCTGTTAGTTTGCTGTTACTGTTATATGCTGTTAGTTTACTGTTATATGCTGTTAGTTTGCTGTTACTGGCATGTGCTGTTAGTTTGCTGTTACTGTTATATGCTGTTAGTTTACTGTTACTGTCACATGCTGTTAGTCTACTGTTACTGTTATATGCTGTTAGTCTACTGTTACTGTTATATGCTGTTAGTCTACTGTTACTGTTATATGCTGTTAGTCTACTGTTACTGTTATATGCTGTTAGTTTACTGTTACTGTTATATGCTGTTAGTTTGCTGTTACTGTTATATGCTGTTAGTTTGCTGTTACTGTTATATGCTGTTAGTTTGCTGTTTACTGTCATATGCTGGTGACTTTGCATTTGTCTTTGATGTAGTAAATTCAGTGACTTATAAATATTCATGATCTTTGTATATTTTCCAGTCCTTATAATCAGTCTGCATGCTGTTGGAGTAGTTCATTATTTGATGTTGCAGAATTCCTATTGATTTTCATTATACAGATGCTAAATTTTTCATCAGTGGTTTATTGTTTTGTTAAAACATTTGAACATTAAAATGCATCTTGATGGTTGCTGAAGGAATATGGTGTTGTTATAGGAAATACATGATATCATATTGGTATGTTCCACCATAGGAAATACATAATCTAGTGGTTTGAATATCAGTGAAATATTGATGATAAGGTGGGACAATTATCTAGATGTTCAGGTCAATTTAGAATGTCATTGCTTTGTTTATTGCAGTTACAGTTTAAATTTTATCAATTTTTTTTCATAGAAAATAAAAATTTCCCTTGATCCAGATTGGATAATCACTTTGTATATCATTCATCTTTTGCTTACAAATAACTTCAAATATAAAATTCTGTCCAATTATATTCACTAATAAGTACATGTATTAAATTCTTTCCTGTGGTGAAATGATTAAATAGGTGCAAATAATTATTGATACAATTTCATTTCACTTGCACTCAGGTAGAAGTGGACAAAGCTATAATCTTCTCCTGGAAATATTTCTGTGGAATTATAGTCGGACATGCTTTATCCTGCTGGTGTTACAGCCACTATGTTATTGTATAGGGCACCATTTAATGTTCATCATTAACAGGGAGGATAGATTTGACGAGACCTTTTCCAATAATACACCTGATTGTTACAGGTGTAATATCTGTCATATTGTAAGTGGTTTATGTGTGAGTTGTATCACCTGGAAAAATCTCATCATCTATGCTTTATACATCAGCATCTGAATCCGACTCCATCACCTGTATTCCCCTGGTGTATCCCTCTTCCACCTCTATGTTTCCGGTGTTCCTGGATGTTTATACATGTATAGCTGATGAGGAATGAGAGTCCAGGGAAACATATACTTGTGTACATATGAGTGTTGTATTGGTGATTTTAAGATTGATTTGTTTCTAGATATCACTGAGCTTGGAATAGGAATTACATGAGTTTTATATAACCATAATATGTAACTGTATACATGACATTACAAACCATCAGCATACACAGCTCCAAACCGTTTTAATAAGTTCCTGTTTGAAGCAGTACACTAATTGATATTGTTATAGGCTATATATTGATATAGAAAATTATGATATTAGTTTATATTTCCTTTGTTTGGTTTTGTGGTGTAAAATACATTTGGTGAAATGGAAACTGATATAATCATCACATGACTTTGTCACATGTTCACCAGACCGTGATTTCCTCTATCTCGCCACTTCTACTCGCATTTCGGCGAGACAACAATTTGATAAAAATCATAACTTCGCGGCAAATCTCCCATAAGTCAACTCAACAGGACAAAGAGAAGTGATTTTTTCCGTTTGGTCAGCGGAATAACACTGATTATAGACACTGATTTTGGCTGTGTGTAAGTGACTGAAAATTATCTTCTTTCCCAGGGGAGTGAACTAAAATTGATTTACAAATCCCCAATTCATTAAGTTGCTGTGATAGCTAAAGTTCAGTTGTGTTCACAAGGAGTTCTAATTTTGTCATTCCTGCTGCCATCTCTCAGGTCCCACTCTAAAATTTGACCCCATGGTCCCACCCTGAAGTTTCACCCCACGGTCCCACCCTGAAGTTTCACCCCAAGGTCCCACCCTGAAGTTTCACCCCACGATCCCACCCTGAAGTTTCACCCCACGGTCCCACCCTGAAGTTTCGATCACCCCACGGTCCCACTCTAAAGTTTCACCCCACGGTCCCACCCTGAAGTTTCGCCCCACGGTCCCACCCTGAAGTTTCGCCCCACGGTCCCACCCTGAAGTTTCGCCCCACGGTCCCACCCTGAAGTTTCACCCCACGGTCCCACCCTGAAGTTTCACCCCACGGTCCCACCTGAAGTTTCACCCCACGGTCCCACCCTGAAGTTTCACCCCACGGTCCCACCCTGAAGTTTCACCCCACGGTCCCACCCTGAAGTTTCACCCCACGGTCCCACCCTGAAGTTTCACCCCACGGTCCCACCCTGAAGTTTCACCCCACGGTCCCCACCCTGAAGTTTCACCCCACCGTCCCACCCTGAAGTTTCACCCCACGGTCCCACCCTGAAGTTTCACCCCACGGTCCCACCCTGAAGTTTCACCCCAAGGTCCCACCCTGAAGTTTCACCCCCCGGCCCCACCCTGAAGTTTCACCCCACGGTCCCACCCTGAAGTTTCACCCCACGGTCCCACCCTGAAGTTTTCACCCCACGGTCCCACCCTGAAGTTTCACCCCACGGTCCCACCCTGAAGTTTCACCCCACGGTCCCACCCTGAAGTTTCACCCCACGGTCCCACCCTGAAGTTTCACCCCACGGTCCCACCCTGAAGTTTCACCCCACGGTCCCACCCTTTTGGGCCAAACTTTGGATTACTAGGCCTCTGACCCGTCACCCCTTGTCTCCACTGGAGTTACCCCACCCAACACTGCTCCCATTCCAAGGCCTCGCCCTCTTGTCCTATCTTGGATTTATAGATCTCTAAGTATAAAGACTTGAATGTGAAGTGTCTATAATCTGCCTGTGTTAGTAAAGACAGATAAATGTATTGTCTTGTAGATTTAACTCCATTCAGACACTTTTCCCAATCAGCTCCAAATCTGCTTTCTTGGGACAATCTTTTTTAGAAAAAATACCCTGTATTGTTTGTGTCAATCTGTTACACTGGGCTAGCAAATGTAGATCTACTTATATACAGATAGGTGTAAAACTCGCCAAGGAAAATCAATTGATACATATTGGAATAATCAGACACTAGCTAGTTGAGTGATCTCCAAATTGCATGACCTGCTATACTGTTTTTAAGTATTGATTGCGTACTACTCATGGATGGGTTCGTTATATTGTCGCTGATTATACCAATTTTGAACTATCTGATAAAAAGGATTAAAAACACCTCTTCGTACTCATAAGCACGAGCACACCATGTTTTGTAGAAGAATGCTTTAAAACGACAGGAAACGATGGTGGAATGTACGTAGGATATACATCATGGCATTAGGCATATAGAGGCATTGACAAGACAGCGGAGCTTTCCTAAGTTCAAGATGGCGTGATGTTGACCAAGTGGAGATAACTCTGTCATGATTTGTTGCAATACCCATTTGCTGTGTGCAGCTTGATATGAAATTAAGATTATTATTAACGAATGGTGTAACGTAGCATTCCTCTGTTAGATAACAAATTTAATATGGTAGATTGATTGTAGTTAAGGTACAATGGAAAATAGAAATGCTTAAACTTATAAACAAAAAATGCTCTTAACATTCCTACCTACCAAGTGACAATTTTTGAGCTTATTGAATGTCTATTTGGAGCTTGGTTAACCAGGAGGTTCCTTAAAATGTCTTCACATGAATTATAACAATTTGTGTTCATGTTTCATTCAAACACCTTTTACACAGTATACTTTTCTTTGACTCTCTTCCTGATACAGTTCTATCACACAAATTCATTGTCTAGGTATTTGTTTAGAAACAAAAATGGCTTCCGACTTTGGGGAAATTTAGACTTGAAAATGTCAATCTTTTTTCCTTTACCTAAATCTTTCTTCTTTCATGCTGATTAGCCTTCTGAAGATATGAGTGTACGGGTGGGAGACATGAGTGTACGGGTGGGAGATATGAGTGTACGGGTGGGAGATATGAGTGTACGGGTGGGAGATATGAGTGTACGGGTGGGAGACATGAGTGTACGGGTGGGAGATATGAGTGTACGGGTGGGAGATATGAGTGTACGGGTGGGAGATATGAGTGTACGGGTGGGAGATATGAGTGTACGGGTGGGAGACATGAGTGTACGGGTGGGAGACATGAGTGTACGGGTGGGAGATATGAGTGTACGGGTGGGAGATATGAGTGTACGGGTGGGAGATATGAGTGTACGGGTGGGAGATATGAGTGTACGGGTGGGAGATATGAGTGTACGGGTAGGAGACATGAGTGTACGGGTTGGAGACATGAGTGTACGGGTGGGAGACATGAGTGTACGGGTGGGAGATATGAGTGTACGGGTGGGAGATATGAGTGTACGGGTGGGAGATATGAGTGTACGGGTGGGAGACAATGGGATGTATGCTGTGTGAGAAGCTCTGCCCGAGTATTGATTTTATATCTCTTCACTAAGATGGATAGCGGCCCTGTGGTCATCCATCTTTCCTTGACCACTGGCTCAAGTATGCCTTTAATTGCCCATTTGGACAAAACCAACAAATGCCAACTGGTCACCATACCGTTAAGGCTTCGCTGACCAGCAGTCCAGTTAATGAAATGTCAAATACGGTCATTTAACAATGAAATATCACAAAAGTGACCACTATCTCCTGTTAACTAGCAATCCTAATGTCAAAGGTGTTTTTTAAAATGTGTGAATTATGTTCAAATGTATGTCTTTCTTCTTGATGAAATGTCAGTTTGGGAGATATATAGGAAAGCATTACTACAGAGAATCCCCCATATTGACCAGCTCGTTAACTTTGTTATTGTGTAGTACCAAATATGGCCATAAAAGGTATGAATTATTAATTTTCATTACTCCACACCGGACAGTGTTTTTCTTAGATCGTTAATAGGATAGGGTAATTCATCATGCTATCAAATAACATGGAATTTTGTGTCCTCTAATGGAAAAAAACACATCAACTATACCCATTATTTTTAATAAAAGATAACGCCGATAGGACTAAACGTCAGTTGTTATTGTCCAGGAAACAAATTAGACATCACACAAAATTGGAAAATATAGTCGGTATAAGCAGCTGGAATAAGCAATAATGTATGGTCAATATGGCTGACAATTAGATCTATACTTTGAACATTATGAAGAGACACAATTAGATCTATACTTTCAACTTCATGAAGAGACGCAATTAAATCTATACTTTGAACATTATGAAGAGACAAAATGCATTTGCCAAGACATGAGTTTGATGAAACATCACATTAGATGGTCAAGATTATCGAGCTGTCTTGATTTGATAAATGATGTACACTTATCGAAGATGATTGATGTCAATATAGCTATTAATGTCAAAAATGTCAGTACAGACAAAGCAAATGCTAAATATAATTTTGGCAGTTAATGGAGAAGGTGTGGATTTTCTGGATGCATAGAGCACCTGTCTGTCAATTAGTGAAGTACGTCCAAGGAGAGGAATCATCTGATGTGTAAAATTGGTACAATGCAGACATTGTCTCCACTACTTCTCACAATAATGTATAAAATGGCATCCATGGTAAATAGATATATCTTATTAATAATAACAGGTTTCTAATATTGTTTTGTTACAAGAACTCTTTGTCAATCATGGTTACTCTTTGTCGATCATTGTCACTCTTTGTCGATCATTTTCACTCTTTGTCGATCATTGTCACTCTTTGTCAATCATTGTCGCTCTTTGTCGATCATTGTCACTCTTTGTCGATCATTGCCGCTCTTTGTCGATCATTGTCACTCTTTGTCGATCATTAAATTGTCACTCTTTGTCGATCATTGTCACTCTTTGTCGATCATTGTCGCTCTTTGTCGATCATTGTCACTCTTTGTCGATCATTTTCACTCTTTGTCGATCATTGTCACTCTTTGTCAATCATTTTCGCTCTTTGTCGATCATTGTCACTCTTTGTCGATCATTGTCACTCTTTGTCAATTAAAATTACTCTTGTTTAATCATAATTATTCTTTGTTGGAAGATATGAAGCACTTTTAAATCAGTCAGTATTTATAGATTGGAAAGATTAAAAACAATTTAAAAACTGGTAAAATTAAGTCATAACATCAGGAGATTTGAACAGGAATATGTGTATATCATTAGATGGTTCTTTTTTATATATCAAAATATTTTCCTTAAACAAATAACAAAACCTAGGTCAATAATTGTCAGCTCACTTTTGGTAACACATTTGTATAAATTGGAAGATTGATGAGGTGGTGTTGCCATAACGACTGTCTTGTAAGCATTGCTTGACAGTAGACTTGAAAAATGTTCAAATGATGCCAATGCTGTATGTATACAATAGCAAACCACGACCACTAGACATCTCTAATATGGCGGCGGTGATCTGTAGACGCTGGTGATTTGGCCGGACACCCTTTGTACATGGAACGCTGGTCGGATAATTATGTCTGGTGTTAGAGACCCTCCTGAGGCCTTCGTCGCGCTGAACTGGTCGTAATGTTAATTTTACAAGGCATCGAGTCAGGTCAAACATCATAGTCCCCAGTAATACACAGAGAAACATGGCCGCTGTAATTATTATACCATGATGAACGACTAGGTCATGCAAGGGAATCAGAAACTGTAATTGGTGTCCATTTCCCCACCTAATATTGATATATACATGCATATGCAGTCGGTATAGGGCAGCTGTCAGATGTTTGAAGTGAGTTATTGGGGATATCTTATCAATCCCTTGGTATTAGTTTACCGAAGGTTCACCCGAGTTTCCTGAACAAATGACTGGAACAGCTTTAGGCTACAGCAGATGATGTTTCCCGGAAATGTTGTTGATAGCTATATAATAGATATAAATCCTATAGAGATAGCTGGTAGTAATAGGTGTCATCAAAAACTGTATGTTGTAGGTCCAAAATTTTACATGCATTTTAAATTTAGCTCAAGCTGTTCCAGAACTCATGGAAAACAATTAATGAAGCTTAGCGGATAGTGTCCAACAGGAAGGAGATTTAATTTTCTGTAAGTTTATATACTGGCTGGCTCTCTATAGTTTGCTTTGGCACTCTAACGTCTGCATATATTGTACTTATATTTCCATAGCTATAAGCATGTTAGAAAATGTAGGACCAAACTCTTCATAAAAATTACCTGAAGTTTCCAGCTCAGATGAAAAATGAGTGAGTGATACAGACCAATTAGGCCTCGTATTACCAATGCATCATACATGATGAACAGAACTAGTGTTGTAGCTGAGATACCTGGCAGGGTGTCATACTGATTTCAGGAGTACCTTGTACAATTTAATTGCATTTAGTTGAATTTTTTTAAATTAACATAAAGCCATTAAAATCTGTGTTATCTCTACTGTATGTGTGTTATAAAGGGGTGGGGTTCTCAGATAAAATTACAATACAACGACCCTTATTGACTGATAAAATGTTTCTTTGAAATAGAATTATGACCTTCTCATATATGATTTTATTACTGACAGTTGAACTTAAGGCTCAGTTTTTTAGTGTACAAAAATTAATAATGTGTGATAAATTACAAAAAAACAAACCAAGGGAGTATTTATATATGACAGGGCTATACAATTCCTATAGGTCATTATATGATATAGGATTTATTAATGCACCACACCCTTGTGATAAAGTCAATTGGAAGAGACAAACTTTAAATCTAGCTTAACATGTATGAGTTATTGTAAGAAATAACACTTTAAACCTTAAAGTTTTAATATTTTATTATTTCTATGTCTTAAATCCTTTCCTAGCACAGACAGATTGATGAAAAAAGTATCTTTAGATAAAGATTTTTTTTTTCAAAATTCCTAAATTTTCGTCATTAAGCTGATGTGTAAGATTGAGGATGCCACCCGTCCTCCTGCCATGGGTATACTGAAGAAAGCACCTTGTTTTTGGTGTATAGATGTACTGACTACACCCCATTTACACTTGTCAACGCCTGCCAGCTCTGTTCTAATACGGCTTGTAATTGGAGACACAAATTGGTGATAAATAAAAGCTGGCTATAGTTACAAGACAGCATATATCAAGGATCTCTCACCTGAGATGTTTGTACCTGAATGAGGTAACGAGGTGTAAACAGGTACATTACAGTAAATAATGAAATATTGATGTATCCTAGTACATTATATGCTAGAATGAAAAAGATGTAAGTACAATGATATCATATGCATTCCCCATAGGAATTCAATTAAGGTTTGCTTATATCTCTTTGGGGAAATTATTGTTTTAATGAATTCATAGGTTTCCTATGTTAGTATATACTATCTAGAAATATTATATACCGTGTATTTAATTATTATCTTGTACATCTCAGTAGGGAATACTACAATGTACATGTATCCAAACTTGTCAGTACCAGGCGAATGCTACGGTCTCGGGAGTATTTATCGAGTATTATAAGGGCAGATAACTCCTGGTTTCTATTTTTTCTCATTTTTCTTCTCTTTTTTTATGAAAAATTCATGTACAAATTATTTGCGAGAAAATTACCACAAAGCAATGCCTGCTAATATTGGAGGTTCTCAAATGTTCAGGTTTGCTAATTAAGGTTTAATTTCAGACATGAAAATTGAGTCGGCCATCCTCTTTCTGTTGACTTGTCCGATGTTATTGCAGTGCCCTTGGTGTTTCCACCAAATTACAGAAAGCTTGGTTAGCTTCGTTATACTTTTTTATGGATCCTTTAATCATAAATTTATATCATGCATACAGATATTATGCAAATTTATTAAAAATAGTGAAAGTAAGTAGCAGAATTTATATCAATTGATATTCAATCAGAAAAGAGATATTGAAATGTCAGAATTTTCCAATAAAGCAAAAATATGAAACAGGAAGGTGTAAATGAATGAACATGAAGTAATTAGTGCTGTCTGTCGACAGGGTATGTTTTAGTGTGAACTGTGCCTAGCTGGGTCTGATGGCACGTCTTATAAGGACGGCTTGTAAGGACAACCCAACAAGTTGTAAGCACATTGTCTAATGTGCATCTAACAGTTTTATTTCCCTCGTCTTTACGACCCCAAAGGGTTGTCCAGGAGGGGGTGTGGGTACACAAGTCTTTGACTCACTGCAATCACAATGCAAATATGTCAACCAGAAGTCAACAGCCAGCACGTGCAAACAGCATGTCTCATAACATGCGCCCGCTTGCATGCAGGTGCACGTGGTTGATTGGGGCACTAAAGTTAGCCCAATATCCCCAAGGCTATCACCAATGGCGTCCTTCATGACCAGGACTTAAATGCCTGAGAGACATTCTGGACAAGGTGAGATGGTAACAGCACATGATAATTCAGTCTAATGTTATTCTAACATCTTGCCTGAATGTTCAATTGACATGCAGGTTCTTATGCATGTTGCATTAATGTACAGAACTGCGAGTCACTGAAGAGGAATCAGGCTAGTGATTGTCCTTGAATGTTAATGTAACATTAGTGCTGGTATCCAAATGGGGGTATGTAGCTAAGGATGAAAACCATTACAATGTATTTCATCAAAAATTGAATCTAGTAGATGGGTGTAGATGTCCTAGTAGAACAATTAATTGCTTTTTATCTGATTTCAAGGAAAATATTTAGAAATATAGTTTATGAAAGTCTCCAATAATTTTTAGATCAAACACCTTTATAGTCGATGTCTGCAGTAGGTATTTATATAAACTTTGTACTGTTATAAGTACTATATATGGTCAGTAAACTCTGTGTAAGGTTATGAGTACTATATATATGGTCCAGTAAACTTTACAGCCTGGGTCAAATGAGGAGGGGGGTCTAGGGGGAGACCATGTACAGCCAGGGTCAAATGAGGACAGGTGTCTAGGGGGAGACCATGTACAGCCAGGGTCAAATGAGGACAGGTGTCTAGGGGGAGACCATGTACAGCCAGGGTCATATGAGGACGGGTGTCTAGGGAGAGACCATGTACAGCCAGGGTCATATAAGCACAGGTGTCTAAGGGGAGACCATGTACAGCCAGGGTCATATGAGGACGGGTGTCTAGGGAGAGACCTTGTACAGCCAGGGTCATATAAGCACAGGTGTCTAGGGGGAGACCATGTACTGCCAGGGTCATATAAGCACAGGTGTCTAGGAGGAGACCATGTACAGCCAGGGTTAAATGAGGACGGGTGTCTGGGGGGAGACCATGTACAGCCAGGGTCAAATGAGGACGGGTGTCTGGGGGAGACCATGTACAGCCAGGGTCAAATGAGGACGGGTGTCTAGGGGGAGACCATGTACAGCCAGGGTCAAATGATGATGGGTGTCTAGGGGGAGACCATGTACAGCCAGGGTCAAATGAGGACGGGTGTCTGGGGGGAAAACATGTACAGCCAGGGTTAAATGAGGACGGGTGTCTAGGGGGAGACCATGTACAGCCAGGGTCAATTGAGGACGGGTGTCTAGGGGGAAACCATGTACAGCCAGGGTCAAATGAGGACGATTGTCTGGGGGGAGACCATGTGCAGCCAGGGTCAAATGAGGACAATTGTCTGGGGGGAGACCATGTACAGCCAGGGTCAAATGAGGACGATTGTCTGGGGGGAGACCATGTACAGCCAGGGTCAAATGAGGACAATTGTCTGGGGGGAGACCATGTACAGCCAGGGTTAAATGAGGACGGGTGTCTGGGGGGAGACCATGTACTGCCAGGGTCAATTGAGGACGGGTGTCTAGGGGGAAACCATGTACAGCCAGGGTCAATTGAGGACGGGTGTCTAGGGGGAAACCATGTACAGCCAGGGTCAATTGAGGACGGGTGTCTAGGGGGAAACCATGTACAGCCAGGGTCAAATGAGGACGATTGTCTGGGGGGAGACCATGTACAGCCAGGGTCAAATGAGGACAATTGTCTGGGGGGAGACCATGTACAGCCAGGGTCAAATGATGATGGGTGTCTAGGGGGAGACCATGTACAGCCAGGGTCAAATGAGGACAATTGTCTGGGGGGAGACCATGTACAGCCAGGGTCAAAGAGAGTCTAGAGGTTGACAGAAAGAAAGAAAAAGATATGCCAGGTGTTTTGGTGGTGACAGATCTTGGTCTTTTCATCAGTAAATATATATCCATACAGAAATCCAGTATTAAAATCTTGTAAGGCTCTTTCAGTCATCAAACTAAAGTCTCAGACACAAATGTTAGATTCTGATTGATTGTTTTATTTACTGACCATACCATTCATATACAACATCAAAAGATGTTTCAGTAATACACTACTTTGTCCTGATGATGGGTATAAATCCTGCTGTAGGCCTCTATATAAATCCTACAGCTGGCCTCTATATAAATCCTACAGCTGGCCTCTATATAAATCCTACTGCTGGGCCTCTATAGAAATCCTACTGCTGGCCTCTATATAAATCCTACTGCTGGCCTCAATATAATCCTCACTGATGGCCTTCACTATAAATCCTACTGTTGGCCTCTATATAAATTCCTACATCTGGCCTCTATATACAATCCTTACTGTTGGCCTCTACATAAATCCTACTGCTGGCCTCAATAATAATCCTACTCGTTGGCCTCTATATATAATCATAGCTGGCCTCTATATAAATCCTACTGCTGGCCTCAATATAAATCCTACTGCTGGCCTCTATATAAATCCTACTGTGGACCTCTATATAAATCCTACTGCTGGCCTCAATATAAATCCTACTGCTGGCCTCAATATAAATCCTACTGTTGGCCTCTATATAAATCCTACAGCTGGCCTCTATATAAATCCTACTGTTGGCCTCTATATAAATCCTACTGCTGGCCTCTATATAAATCCTACTGCTGGCCTCAATATAAATCATACTGTTAGCCTCTATATAAATCATACTGCTGGCCTCTATAAAAATCCTACTGCTGGCCTCAATATAAATCCTACTGCTGGCCTCTATATAAATCCTACTGCTGGCCTCTATATAAATCCTACTGTGGACCTCTATATAAATCCTACTGCTGGCCTCTATATAAATCCTACTGTGGACCTCTATATAAATCCTACTGTGGGCTTCTATATAAATCCTACTGTGGGCCTCTATATAAATCCTACTGCTGGCCTCAATATAAATCCTACTGCTGGCCTCAATATAAATCCTACTGCTGGCCTCAATATAAATCCTACAGCTGGCCTCTATATAAATCCTACTGCTGACCTCTATATAAATCCTACTGCTGGCCTCAATATAAATCCTACTGCTGACCTCTATATAAATCCTACTGCTGGCCTCAATATAAATCCTACTGCTGACCTCTATATAAATCCTACTGCTGACCTCTATATAAATCCTACTGCTGGCCTCAATATAAATCCTACTGCTGGCCTCTATATAAATCCTACTGCTGGCCTCTATATAAATCCTTCTGTGGGCCTCTATATAAAACAAGACAACAAAGTGAGAACAGTGCTATTATTGTTAAAGATATCTTCTGTAGAAACATATTACATTAAATTAGGATTGAGGAAGATTATATAAAAGAAATTCAAGATAAGTTGTAATACTTGGTTTATTTTATGTATTTGCCTTGAAAGTCTGTTAATATACTTCAACGTATATGTGATACAGATAGAGGTTCTTCAAACATATTCATGATACCGTTAAATATATTATAGACTGTTGTTTATGATTTCTGCTTACTTAGCTGACATTTTCTCCCCCCAGTGACAATTTTCATGATCATTGCCTTCAGCTTGAGTTGATGTGAAAATACATAAAATTATACAGACAAGGACTTAAAAAAGACAAACTTTATCTTTCCCTTAAATGGTTTATATTTATAACATGGAAGAATTATTATGGTTTGGTGTCTGCATGAGCTCTTCTAACCTTAACTAAACAGGAAGGCAGCATCCTTTTGATCCAACTAGACAATAATTGCATCTCTATTTAGATATATAAAATGCTTCTAAAGGAAGTAAATTACAACATATAACAAGTTTTGAAAATGTTGTGTCACTTAATTTTGTCTACAATCCATTATCAGTTTTTTTTTTCTTTTTTTCTTGTCTCTTTCTTTCTTTCAAGGTAACAATAAGAGTTCAAGGGTCAAGTCAGTGTTGCAATAAGAGGTCTAGGGTTAAGTTATTAATCTTTTGCTTCAGGATTATTTGCAACAGTAGTAAATGTTTAGTTCTAACGGAATGTAAACATCATAATCTGAATCAGGACCGTGTGCCATGGCGTTAAGAACTTGAATGTGGGATGAGTTCCTTTAAAATCCAGAGGACCGGTAAAGTTTGTATATTGCTTTAATGTGATTGCATTGATGCATCTTACAAGAGCTTCATGAAGTATTTTTTCTTTGTCACAAAAACCAAAATCCTAGACATTTTAAGTTTGACATGCTCAGTAAAAAAAATTAGTGATGAAAGGTTGCTGTCTCTACTTTGTGGTGATAAATCATCACTTTGACTCTCTCACACATAAAATCCTGATATAACATCGCTATCAAATAGGAATAGCGAGCTCTGAATCATTTCATGTCAATATGATTTGGTGGGGATTGGGAAGGATACTGTTTGATTTGACAGAGTTTAGTTTGATACATCTGTCAGTCTCCATAAAGCCTACAAATAATTGGTGTTTATGGGTTGGAAGATTATGGGTTTATAGCAGATGCTTGCTAACATAAGCTTGTACATGTGAGGAACAAAAACTCGGCCCCATTTCCATCTTCAATGTGGCACCTTACTCTTCAACAAGAATTTTTTTATTTCTAATTAGAGAGAATCGTTCACGCAGATATTGATTACTGCGATCAAATTGTGTTTAACTGATCTCCGCTTGTGACTATAATGATCCTGAATGCATTCAAATCGGTAAGACGTGAAATCCTACCTGCGTATGGACACTCAAATCTTTAAACATTTTCTAAATACTGGCAATCCTGTTTTTTAAATGGTCCCATTGTTGAAGGTAGATATGCTTAACACCGCGTTATTTTGTAATACTCTATAGGAATCAGAACTCCCAACTCTGGTATTATATAAACATTATACTGTAATATTTCAGTGTTCACCATTTCTCTTAATGGTCTCATAGATGACACTCCAACAGATATCATATTTATAATGGAAACAGGTCTGTATTAAATTACTTCAAGGATATAGAAGTTTTACTTTCTAGAAATGTAATTACAAAATGAAATTCATCTCAGCTGAAACTTTTTGTATTTTATATGAAATCTTTATTTATTTTCATGATACATTTCAGTCCATAACATATAGAACAATTTGTGTCCCCGAATCATAATGTTGGAGGCTGTAGTTAATGGAGCTTTGGAATTCCAGATTTATATGGTTAATGCTATAGAAATCCACTTTAGATTAAGAAACATTGCTGTATCATCCCTGGGTGTCATTATGATATTTCATCATTGTTTTAGTCGTCATTGTTTTAGTCGTTATTGTTTAAGTCATCATTGTTTAGTCATCATTGTTTTAGTCATCATTGTTTTAGTCATCATTGTTTAGTCATCATTGTTTAGTCATCATTGTTTTAGTCATCATTGTTTAAGTCATCATTATTTAAGTTGTCATTGTTTTAGTCATCATTGTTTAAGTCATCATTGTTTAAGTCATCATTGTTTAAGTCGTCATCATTGTTTTAGTCATCATTGTTTAGTCATCATTGTTTTAGTCATCATTGTTTTAGTCATCATTGTTTAGTCATCATTGTTTTAGTCATCATTGTTTAAGTCATCATTGTTTTAGTCATCATTGTTTAAGTCATCATTGTTTTAGTCATCATTGTTTAAGTCATCATTATTTAAGTTGTCATTGTTTTAGTCATCATTGTTTTAGTCATCATTGTTTAAGTCATCATTGTTTTAGTCGTCATTGTTTAAGTCATCATTGTTTTAGTCATCATTGTTTTTAATAAATTCTTGATTGGTTCCCAAACCACCGTTCCAGGGTCCTTAGGGGTGAAACAGCTACAGGCAGTATAATTTGTTGATGATTTATCATAGAAATAGCTATAACTATCAGTTCCATTATGATTTTTATTTGGATGAGAAACGATGTCTACATATGAGAGAGAGCATACCAAATTTTATGGATGTTTTTAGACGTGTCAATCAGAGGAACTGCGGAAAATTGTAATGGAAAATAGGAACCTTCCGATGACAAAGTCTGTAAATCAGTGATACTTTATGGCAATACGGCCGAGTTATTTCTGATAATGTCCGGCAGCTATTTCCACTTAAAACTTCCCAATCATAACAACTGTGGTCGAATACATAACAACGAGGCCACGGACAGAACGGCTCCTGTCAGTGTCGAGACATTTTCAAGAGAGTTTCTTCATGATATATTCAGGGAAGTAATTCCATCCTGGGAAACTCTCCTAAATGATATTAGTTATTGAATGGCTATAAAAATACAACACTGTATTTTCATTTCTAAAGGTTTTCGGTGTAGAGGAAATTTATGTCTGGAAAATCGTCTGTTGTATCAGTTAAAGGCTAGAACTGTCAAAAACAATTTTCTTTTTGCTGGGAAACATTTATCCATATTTGTGGGAACAGTATTTACTTAAACTCGATATAATTTATGTCTGATGTTTAAGTGTCAATCCTGTAGACATTACACTGACATTACACTATTACACTGACATTACACTGATATTACACTGACATTACACTGACATTACACTGACATTACACTAACATTACACTGACATTTCTAGTTAGACATCAACAAAGTCTTGATTATTATCATATGAAGGTTGTATCATAAGATGAGCACGTTTTAAACCACCAACTAATGTTTTAATTTTCTACTTCACTCCTGTCAACTAAATACTAATAATACATTTCAGTTTATCAGTGCAAACCTCAGAATATACCCAAATGGAACATTATAAGGAAAATGAACCAAAACTTCACACATATGTTCCATTTGGGTTTTGTTCAATGTTTCCGTCAGTGTTAGAGTAATCGGGGACTAATAATGTACAAGTGTCAAATTCACAAACTTTGACGGAAATTTCCTTATGGCCCCGATTGACAATTGTCACCAACGGAAGTGGTAACCATAGAGACGTGACCTTGTTCTTAAAAACTGCTGTTGCAGCAACTGGTAATCCTGTTTGTTCTTCAATGTTTAAATCCATTAGCGAAAAGTTACCACCTACGGAAAGAGGAAATATCTTATGCTTTTAAAATACATACCCAAATCATCAATGGTGTGTTAAAACCAAGCTCATTAGAGATATATTCTCCTCCGTGGGGCCAGGTACACTAGGATTAATTGTATACATAGCAGCTATATTTCTCTCAATAACATCATATTACACTGTGTACATCTTCCCATCCCACCTTCCTCCTTCCTGCCATTTTTACAATGTAAATTATTTATGATATTAAAATTTGTTAAATTTTCTGCCTTTGATCAATAAAAGTTTGATCTAAAGAACACAAAAAGGTGTCAAACATTCAAAACTGGTATTACCTAAATAATTCGAGTGATGTGATCTCTTTATTCTTGAAGTGTCTATGGGAACACTTTAAAACCATATTACAACATTAGGGAACCAATAACAGTAGATCTAAAAGGTTAGATAAACATTGCTATAATTATTTACATATAATAAAGATCATTTTCATAACTATTGTTGCTATTTTTTTCATATGATTTGCCACCCATGAATCAACAGCATCATGCTGCACTGATTCCTATGTTAAACTGTTCCACAACATTCTGAATTACATCACATTAAGCATACTAATGTTACACTAACCTTTTTAAGCTGTTTGAATGTGCTAATTAGGCGTACCACACAATACCCACCATCACAGTGGAATCCAGCTCAACAGCCTGCAGTGCAAGTGCACACAAGTGACAACATTATGTAATAAGCTGGCATTGACAGCAGGCGTTAATGCTCTGAGAACAACGATAAAAAGCTGAGAGTTTGAGGGACACCTCAGTGAACCTATAGGTTTTTATAGGTGTTCAAGTCACCTCTGTCAGCTTCTTGACTGTGAACCTCTGGTGATAATTTCCTTTTTTTCTTTAGATTCCTTGTCTTGTGATGTTTTATCAGTGTTCTAGAGGGTTTAAATGACAACATTGTGTGCGTCAATCTCCATTAGTTTAGTTTACAGGATGAGGGTCATGTGTACTGTACTGAAAATGTCCATGATTGAGACAAGGTTTGATATCCAGACCCTAACCAGCATTTTGAATGAATTTATAATCATTTTTATTTGGTCATCTGACCTGAAGGGTAAGGATGATCTATAGTGATTGTGCTTTAATTGTTTGTCCTCCTGCAACATTGCTGTGCATAAACTTTTCACATTTCAAACTTTTTCTCAAGTTCCACCAGTAGAATTCAGCTCGGATTTGGCCTGAAATGATTCCAGGATAGTCCTGACCAAGTGGTTTTATTTTTTATTTGGGTTCGAAAATCCAAGATGGCTGCCATGCTCACCATTTTGAAAAACACCTTTTATTATTGTACAATACCAATTGTTGTCACTACCACTATACTGCTACTGAGTATGTATACAATAATAGTCTTTTAAGTCAGATGATCATTAAGGCCCATGGGCCTCTTGTTGTGTCAATGTTTGACAGAACTGTATTTTGTATCTGTATATCTACTGTATTTTACCTTATATAGCTGTATCTGGGAGATGGAGAATCGGAGCTCCTACTTAAAATGGATGAAGTTGTATTGATCCAGTTATATAAGTTTCTAATTCAAACCTGCCCTTGTTTTACAAAGTTATCCACTCTACTTCTGTTACTGTCTGTCAGCCGTAATTTGTACCGACATAAGATATTCATGATAGGAACAATATTCAAATTTCTTTTGAAATAAAATTGTATCTATTTCAATACTTGTCAGTTTAGGATTTTATCAGATTGTTTGCTGATATGTCAGCAGTTTTATGCTGGACGGAAACCTGAAGTCTTCAGACAGAACCCAATCAGGAGAATTCGGTTATATATGTTACTTTGAAATTTGATATACAAGATTTTTGTCAATGTTGTATCTGAAATGATGAAAATGCTTATAAGGTAAGAAACAGGAGTGAGTCCCCTTACTGACAGGAAGGAGTATCTTACAGGATGTTGTCAACAATTGTATACCAATAGGTCAAGTTCAAAAAGTTGCCATGATTTTGATGACAAGATTATAGCTATGTTATTGTGAAGTGATTGTTGAATCAAGATCAAAGTTCAAATGATGAATTGTTACATTTAAGTCAAAAATTCAAAATAAATATATATTGAGGAGAAAATTAATGATTTTGAAATCAAGGTTAAAGTGATTATCAAGTCACATTTATCACACTATTGACATTGTAATTCTAAAGACTCAAATCAACGTTATAATATTGACAATATTACAGGACAAACTAAGATTGTCATTCTAAAGACTCAAATCAACGTTATAATATTGACAATATTACAGGACAAACTGAGTCACAGGCATATTAAAGAAAAGGTCAAGGAGGTAATTAATTGCTGTTAAGTTTTTTTGAACAGATAACAACCAAGAACTGTGCGACATCAGTAATCCTTTATACCAGCTGTATAATAAATATGTATTGAATCCTTTAAAAGAAAGGAATTTTACCACAGTCTTATAATTAACACGCTTAAATCCTTCACAAGACAGGAATATTTACCACAATCTACAGTAGTGGGAGGGTGAATATTTACCACAATCTACAGTAGTGGGAGGGTGAATATTTACCACAATCTACAGTAGTGGGAGGGTGAATATTTACCACAATCTACAGTAGTGGGAGGGTGAATATTTACCACAATCTACAGTAGTAGGAGGGTGAATATTTACCACAATCTACAGTAGTGGGAGGGTGAATATTTACCACAATCTACAGTAGTGGGAGGGTGATTTGGAATATTTACCACAATCTACAGTAGTGGGAGGGTGAATATTTACCACAATCTACAGTAGTGGGAGGGCGAATATTTACCACAATCTACAGTAGTGGGAGGGTGAATATTTACCACAATCTACAGTAGTGGGAGGGTGAATATTTACCACAATCTACAGTAGTGGGAGGGTGAATATTTACCACAATCTACAGTAGTGGGAGGGTGAATATTTACCACAATCTACAGTAGTGGGAGGGCGCATATTTTCCACAATCTACAGTAGTGGGAGGGTGAATATTTACCACAATCTACAGTAGTGGGAGGGAGACAGGAATATTTACCACAATCTACAGTAGTGGGAGGGTGAATATTTACCACAATCTACAGTAGTGGGAGGGTGAATATTTACCACAATCTACAGTAGTGGGAGGGTGATTTGGAATATTTACCACAATCTACAGTAGTGGGAGGGTGAATATTTACCACAATCTACAGTAGTGGGAGGGTGATTTGGAATATTTACCACAATCTACAGTAGTGGGAGGGTGAATATTTACCACAATCTACAGTAGTGGGAGGGTGATTTGGAATATTTACCACAATCTACAGTAGTGGGAGGGTGAATATTTACCACAATCTACAGTAGTGGGAGGGTGATTTGGAATATTTACCACAATCTACAGTAGTGGGAGGGTGAATATTTACCACAATCTACAGTAGTGGGAGGGTGATTTGGAATATTTACCACAATCTACAGTAGTGGGAGGGTGATTTGGAATATTTACCACAATCTACAGTAGTGGGAGGGTGATTTGGTACTGAAACCTGGAGTTCTCCATGTGTGTATCAACAACAGCAGGTCAAATATTGTCCTCGCATGTCTCCAGATCTTCTAAAAATGCTCTGGTCTAGAACCAAACTTTATAGTCATGTAGACATATTCATTAGTTTTTACATGGAGCAGTATAGGTTTATGGCACGTTGGGGGCACAGTTTGGACATATCTGTCGCATTGCTTATGTAGAATATTGGTAAGATATAAGCAGAGTCCCCGGTGGGCCGAATCTCAATGACACTGCATCACAGCACTGTGGGTATCTATAGCTTGTAAGTACTCTGATAATACATTTATCAATAATGCAGACCAGGAGATGGATTCCCCATCTACTTCACTATTCCTGTCAGAATTTCCAGTTTTCCACCGCTTTCACAATATTTCTAAAGGCCTTGATCCAGGTCATTGCCTTGGCAATACCATGGTTATTCCATCAAAGCTTGAAACCAATTTTTGTGGATCTGTTTTATTGTGACCATTGTATTTGCCTGATTTTAGCTTCAGGAGAGATAAATTGGTAAATTAGAAATCCTTTGTAATCTTCCTTATTTAAAAAGGTCATGTTACAGAAGATCAGAACAATTATATTGAAATTTTACTTTTAAGATGATATTTATAAATCTACAAGACCCAATGTGTCTAGATGGAGTGCATCATAAATCTACAAGATACAATGTGTGTAGATGGGGTACGTCATAAATCTACAAGATACAATGTGTCTAGATGGAGTGCATCATAAATCTACAAGATACAATGTGTCTAGATGGGGTACGTCATAAATCTACAAGATACAATGTGTCTAGATGGGGTACGTCATAAATCTACAAGACCCAATGTGTCTAGATGGAGTGCATCATAAATCTACAAGACACAGTATGTCTAGATGGGGTACGTCATAAATCTACAAGACCCAATGTGTCTAGATGGGGTACGTCATAAATCTACAAGATACAATGTGTCTAGATGGGGTACGTCATAAATCTACAAGATACAATGTGTCTAGATGGGGTACGTCATAAATCTACAAGATACAATGTGTCTAGATGGGGTACGTCATAAATCTACAAGATACAATGTGTCTAGATGGGGTACGTCATAAATCTACAAGATACAATGTGTCTAGATGGGGTACGTCATAAATCTACAGGACACAGTATGTCTAGATGGGGTACGTCATAAATCTACAGGACACAAAATATCTACACAAGGTACGCCATAAATCTACAAGACCCAATGTGTCTAGATGGGGTACGCCATAAATCTACAAGATACAATGTGTCTAGATGGGGTACGTCATAAATCTACAAGATACAATGTGTCTAGATGGGGTACGTCATAAATCTACAAGATACAATGTGTCTAGATGGGGTACGTCATAAATCTACAAGATACAATGTGTCTAGATGGGGTACGTCATCAATCTACACGACACAGTATGTCTAGATGGGGTACGTCATAAATCTACAGGACACAATGTGTCTAGATGGGGTACGTCATAAATCTACAGGAGACAATGTGTCTAGATGGGGTACGTCATAAATCTACAAGATACAATGTGTCTAGATGGGGTACGTCATAAATCTACAAGACACAGTATATCTAGATGGGGTACGCCATAAATCTACAAGACCCAGTATGTCTAGATGGGGTACGTCATAAATCAACAAGACACAGTATGTCTAGATGGGGTACATCATCAATCTACAAGACCCAATGTGTCTAGATGGGGTACGTCATGAATCTACAAGACCCAATGTGTCTAGATGGGGTACGCCATAAATCTACAGGAGACAAAATATCTAGACAAGGTACGTCATAAATCTACAAGATACAATGTGTCTAGATGGGGTACGTCATAAATCTACAAGATACAATGTGTCTAGATGGGGTACGCCATAAATCTACAAGACCCAATGTGTCTAGATGGGGTACGTCATAAATCTACAGGACACAATGTGTCTAGATGGGGTACGTCATAAATCTACAAGACACAGTATGTCTAGATGGGGTACGTCATAAATCTACAAGATACAATGTGTCTAGATGGGGTACGTCATAAATCTACAAGACCCAATGTGTCTAGATGGGGTACGTCATATATCTACAGGACACAATGTGTCTAGATGGGGTACGCCATAAATCTACAAGACACAGTATATCTAGATGGGGTACGTCATTCTCCCAACTTAAAACATAGAGGAAACAAGGTTGGCAAAAGAAGAGTAAGAAGGCAAAAAAAATTAATAGTTATTTCCTATAAACAACAGTAGTCATCACATTCAAACAAGAAATGGCTGATTTCCTGTACTAGGGACAGCCAAACCAATGACATATGAGATTGCTGCCTGCAAGTCTTCTGCCTCTAAGTGTGCTGGGAATTAATTGTTTTATCCTTCTAGGAAAAGTTCACTATTTTTACCACAAGGATTTAAGTTCTTTGTTCCGCTAGCGGTGAAAGTCGTTTGTCGTAACCTTTTGCCTGACCTTCAGGGACAAGGGTGGATTCGTGACGGAAATAAATGTGAAATCTTCTTGCAAGACAAGCAAGATGGGACATTGTTGTTTGTAAAATAAATGGGAAAAATGGCTTCTGGGTAATTGAACATTTTACTGTTACTATAGTGTTTCAGTGATTCAAACTGGGTCACCATTCGATGCATAAACGACCAAGAGTTACCAAGGATACTCGTCAGATTCAGGTCACCTTGGCTACAACAGGTCACTTTGAGACTATTTGTTTTATTTACAGATTTGATGGAGTTGTATGATATACACATTAGTTTATCACATGTTACATTGATATAACTAAAACGAAATGATGAAATGTGAAACTTTCTTTAACCTGCAATAATTTATACGTGAGAAATGTGATTTTTGTATGTTGAAAATTAGGCAATTAGTACCTGTATGATAATAACAACTTGGTAGGAAAAAAAATTCGCCAGTATCTCCTTAATTATGATAATGACTGTGAAAACCAAAAATGTAAGGTATTTTTAGGTTCACCTGAGACAAAATTTACATTTTCGACTTCTTCTCCGAAACCGCTAAACCAAATTCAATGAAATTCGGCAGGACGCTTCTATTGCTAAAGGTAAACCAAAATTGGGAATTATAGCGTCCCCATCCCCGAGGGGTTTGAGGGATGGGGCCAAAGATGGTCAAATTGACTAAAACTTCAAAAATCTTCTTCTCTACTCTCTAATCAAACGCTCTTCATAGATGGAAGGATCTTAAGGTGCTTTACAAAAATTGTGAATTTCCTGACCCTAGGATCAAATCATCTCATATTTGCTCTTGGGGAAGGGATAAACTTTACTTTAGTCCCAGGGGCAAACTTTACTATAGTTTATATAGGGAAATCACATTTTTGACCATGATTTGTTTGATTTCTATTGGAATTCATTCTAACTTGGTTCACATTATCAGCATGTAATGACAACTTAATGGTATGTGCATGTTGGCCCTGGCTGACCCCTTGGACTGATGGGTGAGGCAAAATTAAATTAGCTGAAATATTTCAAATCTCAGGTGACCGTTAGGCCCATGGGCCTTTTGTTTTAATTAGTTTATTCAACTTTAGAGTTGTTTCCCCAAGAAGTGAGCATTTTTTTTTTTTATCACATCAATAATATTGCAGATTCTATGTAAAGATAGAGGTTTGGTTTGCATTGATGATATTAAAGACAAATAAGTCCAGCTGTCAATCTTATGTATTTCAGATTAGTTGGAAAACACCTGTTTTCATGAATATTTGCTAACAACTTACAGTGTCTTCATAAATGATAAACAGATTCTTGTTTCCATTTCATATGAAATATATGAAACTCTTCTACAATTTGTTTTCATATAAGTTTGCCAGAGGCTTGTTGATATGAACATCTTTTTTATAAATCTCATAGGAAATAGAAATGGGTATATATTTTATATCCAGGAAATAGTCCGGATCACTTTCATATTTATTTCATGTTGTTGTTTGTGTAATTAAAGTTTAGAAATGATAGTCTAAGGGAAGTGCCAGAAGACATGATTGCCATATCTCTACAGTCACACAAAAACTAATTCTTTTCTCAAGTCTTTAAAATTGGAGCCTTTGATTGTTTAAAACACTGGAAGACTCTTTGTTGTTTAAAGCTGTCGTCACTCAATGTAATTTGTGTCTGACAATGATTGATGCGAGTAAATCAACATGACAGTGTAGGCTAACCATGTGACTCATTACCTACGCCATCTTTTGCATCACCAGCTTCCGATGCATGTTAATTACAAACCTGCATGCTGGCAACATTTATGTGCAAATCTCGGACCTGATTCGATGGAAATGACCAGTCTTTGTGGAGCGAGAGCCAAATGAGGAGAGAGAAGGATGCACAGTAGGTTTAAGGCCACTGTGTCGAGAAATGGGCAATATTGGTAGCTCAATGTTCCTCCGATAATGGAATCTTGATGACCTCAATCACGAGTTTTAAAGCCATCTTTTATGACCCATGTTGGGGGAGATCTTCCATGGCGGAAATGTGATGGAATTTCCTCATGAAAAATAAAGACAGCGACTTTATAGAGTAAAGTGAGCAAACACTTGAGAGAATTGTTTCCAACACCCATGTATTGCAGAAACAGTGCCTTTCAGATATTTATGAGAAATGTTTGTCATTTAATGTACTGGAGCTGTGTTTTTTGGCCTGTAAACATGGAGATTTATTTGTTCTGTGAATTGCAGGAAGGTCTTTTATTTGTCCTCTAAATATAGGGGAGCTTCATTACACTGAGATCAGGGCATTGTCTGCTATCAAGGGAGATTTCCCTATCTCCATTGTTGTTTGATACAACATTTATTTGAAAAGAGCATTAAAAACTTTCTTTTTTTTTTATTAGGTTTGCTGGCTTTTTTATACTTCAATTTTAAATTTGATGATAAAGTACATGTACTGAATATTTCTAATTTATTAAGAAATAGGTTTGTGTGGGAATCAAGATATAAAGAAATCTCAAGGCTCTGTTTTCATTGGACAGCTCTTTTGTCAACACCTGTCTGTTGCCTTATATAAGACTTAATGTCAGAGCATAGATACATGTTGGTTTATCCCTTAGGAGTTATTGCAAAGGTTCAAACAGTTTATCAGGCAGTTGGATTTATATGACTCTCATCATAGTCTGCTTGAGCTTAGCTAGTATCTGATGACACGCCCTCCCACCACCACCCCAAACAACCATTACAA